>NC_088870.1:46732700-46908113 GCF_032884065.1 Artemia franciscana
AATAGATGACATATACTTTGATCAGCTTATCAAGAGCTATCGATTGCCGTCTAAAAAAAATTCTATCTATCTTAGTTCAAAAGTTGATATTTTTTGCCGTAGGCCAACTTTCTAACGTCACCACTTAGAAAGGAGCAAAGGATAGACTCCAATTTCTTTAGCAATGACAGAACTTTTAAAGTTTAATAGGTACATCTGATAACATTTCTCTACCTCAATCTCAAGTCCGAAAAAACAAATAATAAACCTAACCAAAATCACGGCAGCACTTTCGGACCCGTGGGAAAATGCCGCTTTTTTGCTTCTGTATATTTTTCTATTTATCACTCAAAGAAGATATATTGGCTGTGGGGCCGGGTAACTGCCGCATATATTTAACACTTATAGATTTTAGTCCATCTTCAATTTGAAAGTGGTGCCTGCCTGCTTGGCTGCTAGAACGGAGCTTTCCAAAATGTAATGCCATATTCATCAATCCGGCCTGAGATCCACATTTTCCGTGAAAACCACACAGGTTGGACCCTTACCAGTTTCCAGGAATAAGTCGAAATCGGCGGTATGGGAAAAAAGGGGACAAAACCAAAGTGTTGCTCTAGCAACACAATTAGGACTTTTTCCCAAGAGAGAGAATGAACAAAAACCTATTTGAATATTTCGGCCCTATATATAAGGGCCTCTCATGCATTTAATTATATTATGTAACAAATATTCCATGCACTTCCAGTTTAGAGATTCATATTACAAACAGGTAATGGGCCTTCCTATGGTAGCACCTCTTTCAGGCCTACTCGCAAAAATTTTAGTCGAGAATCTTAAAAATTGGGCCCTGGATTCATATTTTCTTAATCATGTGTTTTGGGGCGGTTTCATGGACGATGTAATTTCAATTTGGAATTATGGCGAAAGTGAACTTAAAGGTTTTTTAGAACATTTAAATACTCACGATAGAAAGCTGCAATTCACTCTAGAGACCGAAACAGATGGAGACTGAGTCCACACTTTCCGTAATAACCACACAGGTTAGACCCTTACCAGTTTCCAGGAATAAGTCGACATCGGCGGCACAGGAAAAAAAAGGGACAAAACCAAAGTGTTCCTCTCGCAACACAATGAGGACTATTTCCCAAGAGAGAGAACGAACAAAAACCTATTTGAATATTTTAGCCCTATATATAAGGGCCTCTCATGCATTTAATTATATTATGTAAAAAATATTTCATGCACTTCCAGTTTCGAGATTCATATTACAAACAGGTAATGGACCTTCCTATGGGAGCCCCTCTTTCGGGCCTACTCGCAAAAATTTTAGTCGAGAATCTTCAAAAACTGGGCCCTGGATTCGTATTTTCTTAATCATCTGTTTTGGGGACTTTTCATGGACGACGTAATTTCAGTTTGAAATTATGGCGAAAGTTAACTTAATGGTTTTTTAGAACATTTAAATACTTACGAAAGAAAGCTGCAATTCACTCTAGAGACCGAAACAGTTGGAAAAATACCTTTTTTAGATGTATTGATAACACGCAGTGTGAATAAACTTGATTTTACGGTTTACAGAAAACCTAAGCATAATAATAGATACCTTCACTTCAAATCTAACCATCCTCCACATGTTAAAAGAGGTGTGGTAATATTTCTTGTGGATAGAGTACTTAATATCTGTTCAGAGCCGTGTATTAAAAAATTAAATTGTATTACAGACATTCTTTTTGGCATCGGGTACCCAATTTCTCTCCCAAATGCTGTTATCAAACAGTTCGTGGTAACGAACTGTAGTAAGGAGCGACCCGGCTCAATAGTAAACGAAACTCTAAAAAACGGAATTTCGATACTAAAGGATATATCAAAAGAATCGGATTTTTATGCTGATTTTAAATATATAAGTTTCATCAAATTTAGTCTTTGTCATCAAAAGTTACGAGCCTGAGAAAATTTGCCTTATTTTGGAAAATAGGGGGTAACACCCCCTAAAAGTCATAAGATCTTAACGACAATTACACCATCGCATTCAGCGTATCAGAGAACCCTATACACAAAATTCCAAGGTCCAATCTACAAAAATGTGGAATTTCGTATTTTTTGCCAGAAGACAAATCACGGGTACGTGTTTATTTGTTTTTTTTTTGTTTTTTTTTTCCCAGGGGTCATCGTATCGACCAAGTGGTCCTAGAATGTTGCAAGAGGGCTCATTCTAACGGAAATGAAAAGTTCTAGTGCCCTTTTTAAGTGACCAAAAAAATTGGAGGGCACCTAGGCCCCCTCCCACGCTCATTTTTTCCCCAAAGTCAACAGATCAAAATTTTGAGATAGCCATTTTGTTCCGCATAGTCGAAAACCATAATAACTATGTCTTTGGGGATGACTTGCCCCCCACAGTCCCTGGGGAAGGGGCTGCAAGTTACAAACTTTGACCAATGTTTACATACAGTAATGGTTACTGGGAAGTGTACCGATGTTATCAGGGGGATTTTTTTGGTTTGGGTGTGGGGTTCAGGGGAGGGGGCTATATGGGAGGATCTTTCCTTGGAGGAGTATTTCATGGGGGAAGAGAAATTCAATGAAAAGGTCGCAGTACTTTCTAGCATTACTATAAAAAAAAACAATGAAAATATAAACATGAAAAAGTTTTTTCAATTGAAAGTAAGGAGAAGTATTAAAATTTAAAACGAACAGAGATTATTACGCACATGGAGGGTTCTAAAAATACTTTAGCATAAAGAGCGAGGTATTTAGGAGGAGATAAATACTTCGCTCTTTATGTTAAAATTTTTTTAAATAATTTCAACTATTTATTCTACGGCCTTTCTGATTCAGGGGTCATTCTTAAAGAATTGGGATAAAACGTAACGTAAGTTATGTAAGTTATGTACGTTTGTTACGTAAGTTAATTCTTAAGTTACGTTTTTTTTACTAATAAAAACGTTCGTTAAAAATTAAAAGATCTAGTTGCCTTTTTGAGTAACCGAATAATTGGAAGGCAACTAGACCTCCTTCCTCACCCCGTATTTCTCAAAATCGTCTGATCAAAACTAAGAGAAAGCCATTTAGCCAAAAAAAGAATTAATATGCAAATTTCATTTTAGTAATTTATGTACGGAGAGCCAAAATCAGACATGCATTAATTCAAAAACTTTCAGAAATTAAATAAAAAAAAACAAGTTTTTTTAAATGAAAGTAAGGAGCGACATTAAAACTTAAAACGAACAGAAATTACTCCGTATATGAAAGGGGCTTTTCCTCCTCGACACCCCGCTCCTTGCGCTAAAGTTTGATTCTTTCTCGCAACTCTACTTTTTAAAACAATAAAAAACTTTAGTGTAAGGAGCGGGGTGTCGAGGAGGAAAAGCCCCTTTCATATACGGAGTAATTTCTGTTCGTTTTAAGTTTTAATGTCGCTCCTTACTTTCATTTAAAAAAACTTGTTTTTTTTATTTAATTGCTCAAAGATTAAAGATGCATTCTTCTAACGCCTTAAATCTCAAACCAATAAACAATTCGAATAAACCCACAAGCACGATTTACATAGCTTATATTCTGAAAATTACTTTAAAACTGAAAAAAGTTTGTTTAAAAAATAATTTACGTGTTGTATTCACAAGTAATTTAAGTATAATGAATCTTCTCAATTCTGGTAAGGATAAAACATCAGTTACTCGTCTAAGAGGGTTGTATCAAATACCATGTAGTTGTGCTTGAAGCAATCAGCTTGAAGCAATCATATTTTTGAAAATCCAAACCATTATGTTCTATTTGACTAAACAATTCTAATTAGCAATGACCTAGGAATCAAACAAACTGTCCGAGAGGCAATCGAAATCAGACAGAACTTAAATAATAATGCATCCCTAAATAGAGACTTGGGTGAATACACACTCAACCCTGTGTACACAAAAGTAATTATAGAAAATACTCTAATTTAAAATAAGACAAAAATAGGAACGAATAAAAACAAGCCCAATCCCAAAAGAACTACAAGATTTGCTGCAGAGAAGGCAAATATAGCAATACGAAATTATTCGAATTTTTATTAGATATAGCTAGTGAAATGAATGAACCTTTTTAGCTTGTAAAATGTTAGCTTTTATCACACAGTCTTGATTGAACTTTTCGTTAAGAAGTAGTGATGCCTAGGTTATTTTAAAAAATGGATTTTTAACCGAGAACTTTTATTGTAAGTGTGCCATTGAATATTATTTTTTGCTTAAGACGGCCCTTAGATATAGGGCCAAAATATCCAAATAGGTGTTGTTCATTACTGTCTTTGGAAAAAAGTTCTCATTATTCTCTCTTCTGTATTTCTTTTATGGTAAGGCAGTGTGGTTTTCGTCATTATTTACGTCACGCTTATGGGAAGCATTTGACCAAAGATATTTTTCGTTTTATTAGCTTAGGGAAAAAACACGCGAACATTATTAATCAACAAACGCTTCTGGTATCTTGCAGAAGGAAGAAAATTATTCCTAAATCTTTAAGGTTTAAGGCATAAATTTCACTTAAACACTTTACGAGAGTCACAGTTCACACATAAATTACAGCTAAAAACGTTAAATCATATAATTAAGGACAAAAAACATAGAAGACGTGTAATTTCCTCAGAACGAAAATCACTTGTAAATTTTCTGTCCCAAAGTTTGTCAACTGATGATTTTTTGTAGATTGTTACGATGGAAAGGAATTTATCCCGCCATGATTTCCGTATGTCAAAAGAGAGACTCACTAATAAGTTTACAAGGTTGAAATATGAGTCTAAATGGTCAACCCAGTTTACAATCCTAAGATAAGTCCTGGACTTGCAATTGTAAATATATCATCTAAAAAGCTTAGCTATGTTGAAGAAAAAGTCCTAGAACAGGTGCCAAAATTTTCATTTGTACCGAAACAGGTTCAAGCTGTCGCAAACTTGGTAGCATCTTTAGAATCCCCTCTCCACAAATGTAGTGCTCTTGTTTCAAACTCGGATACAGTTAGATCTTGTTGGATTAACACTCTTTACAACACTTCTTTAAACTTTCCTAATTCTCGAAATAACGCAATGGAAAAATCATATGACCCAAAACTTTTGAACAATCTCCGTAATAATTCCTCAACAATAATCGCTGAAGCCGATAAAACGAACTCCTTAGTAATTATGAATTAGACTGATTATGATAGTAAATTTCAGTCACGTTTAAATGATACAAACCCTTTTGTTAAATCAACCCATGATTAGACTGATCAATTTGCTTTAAAAGTTATAAAAGAATTAAAAACTCTAAAAGGAAAAAACAGAATATCTCCACAGTTATACAATAAATTTCTCTTTCGTTGTGTTTTTTTCTCAAAGTCTTATGGATTACCAAAATTACACAAACAAGGCATCCCTCTAAGACCCATTCTATCTAGTACACCTGCCTCAACGTGCCTCAAACATTGGAAAATGGTTATGCACTGCATTTAAACCATTGCTTCACTCCCAAAAATCTTGTATAAAATTCGGTTGATCTTGCAGGAAAATTAAAACAGAGAGAAATTTCTAAAAATTCCATATTAAGCAGCTTTGACATAGATTCTATGTATACTACTATTGATGTTTCAAAATCTGAGCAATCATTACAAAATAAAATCGAAAACAATTATCATCAGCGATAGGTCAAGACATTGATCTCCTCGTGCATTTGGTTAAATTATGTAACAAATATTCCATGCAATTCCAGTTTCGATTACAAACAGATAGGGGCATTCCTATGGGAGCACTCTATCAGGCCCACTTGCAAATATTTTCGTCGAGCATCTTGAAAATTGGACACTGGATTCGTATTTTCTTGATCATGTGTTTTGGGGACGTCTCATGGACGACATAATTTCAGTTTGGAATTATGGCGAAAGTGAACTCAAAGGTTTTCTAGAACATTTAAATACTTACTATAGAAACCTGCAATTCACTCTAGAGACCGAAACAGATGGAAAAATACCTTTTCTCGATGTATTGATAATACCTAATGTGAATAAACTTGATTTTACGGTTTGAAAAAACCTAAGCATAATAATAGATACCTTCATTTCAAATCTAATCATCCTCCACAAGTTAAAAGAGGTGTGGTAATATCTCTTGTGGATAGAATACTTAATATCTGTTAAGAGCCGTATATTAAGAAAGAATAAAACTTTATTACAGACACGTTTTTTGGCAACGGGTACCCAATATCGCTATCAAAGATTATGTTTCAATATCTTAGCAGTTATTACAAAACAAACTGGAAAACAATTATCATCTAATCGAAGAGTCAGAGATAGGTCTAGACATTGATGTTTTCATGTATTTGATTAAATTATGTAACACATATTCCATGCACTTCCAGTTTTGAGATTCATATTACAAACAGGTAAGGGGGCTTCCTAAGGGGGCACCTCTTTTGGGCCTACTCACAAATAGTTTCGTCGAGAATCTTGAAAATTGGGCCCTGGGCTAGTGATTTATTAATCATGTGTTTGGGGACGTTTCATCAACAACATAATTTCAGTTTGGAATTATGGCAAAAGTTAATTTAAAGGTTTTATAGAACATTTAAATACTTACGATAGAAACCTGCAATTAACTCTAGAGACCGAAATAGATGGAAAAATACCTTTCTTAGATGTATTGACAATACGTAGTGTGAATAAACTTGATTTTACTGTTTTCAGAAAACCTACGCATAATAATAGATACCTTCACTTCAAATCTAATCATCCTTCACAGGTTAAAAGAGGTGTGGTAGTATCCCTTGTGGATAGAGAACTTAATATCCGTTCGGAGCCGTATATTAAAAAGAATTAAATTTTATTACAGACATACTTTTGGGCAATGGGTACCCAATTTCTCTCATAAATACTGTTATTGCTCAAAGATTAAAGATCCATTTTTCTAAAGCCTTAAATCCCACACCAGTAATCGATTCGAATATAGATTTGAGGCAATCGAAATCAAACGAAATTTAAATCATTATACATCCCTAAATAGAGACTTATACAAACTCAACCATATGAACACAAAATTAATTATAGAAAACAATCTAATTCAAAATAAAACAAATATAGGAACGAATAAAAACAAGCCCAAAGAACAAGATTAGCTGCAGAGGAGGAAAATATCAAACAGTTCCTGGTAACGAACTGAAGTAGAAGTTTCAAGTTCTTATCTATAAAAATGTGGAACTTCGTGTTTTTTGCCTGAAGACTGATCACGGGTACGTGTTTATTTGTTTGTTTGTTTTTTTTCCCAGGAGTAATCGTATCGACCAAGTGGTCCTACAATGTCGCGAGAGGACTCATTCTAACGGAAATTAAAAGTTCTAGTGGCCTTTTTAACTGAGAAAAATATTGGAGGGCACTTAGGTCCCCTCCCACGCTCATTTTTTCCCAAAGTCAACAGCTCAAAATTTTGAGATCGAAAAACATAATAACTATGTCTTTTGGGCTGACTTACTCCCCCGTAGTCCCCAAGGGAGGGGCTGCAATTTACAAACTTTGACCAGTGTTTACATACAGTAATGATTATTTGGAAGTGTACACATCTTTTCAGGATGATTTTTTGGTTGGGGAGGGGGGGGGCTGAGGGGAGGGGGAAATGTGGGAGGATCTTCCCTTGGAGGAATTTGTCACGGGAGAAAGAGAAATTCTATGAAGGGGGAGCAGGATTTTATAGCATTATTAAAAAAAACAATGAAAAAATAAATATGAAATAGTTTCTTCAACTGAAAGTAAGGACCAGCATTAAAACTTAAAACGAACACAGATTATTACGCCTATGGGGGTCCATCTCTTTTTAATAGCTCACTCTTTACGCTAAAGTATTTTTAGTAATTTTAACTATTTATTCTACAGCCTTTGTGATTCAGGGGTCAATCTTAAAGAATTGGGACAAAATTAAAGCTTTAGTGTAGAGAGTGAGGTATTAATAAGGGGTAAACCCACTCATATACATAATAAATAACTTTGATGATGAACATTGTATATGTGTTCGAAATATCCAGTTAAACTTTATATCTGTTCACTGTCAATAAAAAGGTTTCATCCCTATTTTGTACTGTTTTACTTTTATACATAAAAATATACGAATATAGAAGTTCGTTACGTAAGTTAATTTGTAAGTTATGTATATTTTTTACTAATAAAAACGTTCGTTAAAAATTAAAAATTCTAGTTGCCTTTTTAAGTAACCGAAAAATTGGTGGGCAACTAGGCCTCCTCTCCCGCCCTTTTTTTCAAAATCATCCGATCAAAACTAAGAAAAAAACATTTAGCAACAAAAATTAATCCGCATATTTCGTTTTAATTATTCATTTGCGGAGAGCCAAATTAAAAACATGCATTTATTCAACAACGTTCAGAAATTGAATAAAAAACAAGTTTTTTTTAACTGAAAGTTATGAGCGACATTATAACTTAAAACGAACAGAAGTGACTCCGCGTATGAAAATGCTGTTCCTCCCTCAACGTACCGCTCTTTACGCCAAAGTTTTACTCTGTCTCTCAATTCTACTTTATTAAACGGTAAATAACTTTAGCGTAAAGAGCGGGACGTTGAGGGAGGAACAGCCCCTTTCATACACGGAGTAATTTCTGTTCGTTTTGAGTTTTAATGTCGCTCCTTACTTTCAGTTACAAAAACTTTTTTTTTTATTTAATCGCAATAAGAAATTATTCCAATTTTTAATAAATGCAGTTAGTGAAATGAATGAACCTTTTTAGCTTGTAAAATGCTAGCTTTTGTTACACAGTCTTAGCTGAGCTTTTTGTTACGAAGTAATGCTGCCTAGGCTATTTTAAAAAATGGATTTTTAACCGAGAACTTTTATTGTAAGTGTGTTATTGTTAATTATTCTCTTTGTTGAAGACGGCCTTTCCAACAGTTCGTGGTAACGAACTGTAGTAAGGAGCGACCCGGCTCAATAGTAAACGAGACTCTAAAAAACTGAATTTTGATCCTAAAATATACATCAAAAGAATCAATTTTTCATGCTGATTTTAAATATATAAGTTTCATCAGATTTAGTCTTTGTCATCAAAAGTTACGAGCCTGAAAAAATTTGCCTTATTTTAGAAAATAGGGAGAAAACCCCTAAAAGTCATAGAATCTTAACGAAAATCACACCATCGCATTCGGCGTATCAGAGAACCCTATAGCAAAGTTTTCAAGCTCCTATCTACAAAAATGTGGAATTTCATATTTTTTGCCATAAGACAAATCACGGGTGCGTGTTTATTTGTTTGTTTTTGTTTTTTTTTCCCAGGGGTCATCGTATCGACCAAGTGGTCCAAAAATGTCACAAGAGGGCTTATTCTAACGGAAATGAAAAGTTCTAGTGCCCTTTTTAAGTGACCTAAAAATTGTAGCGCATCTAGGCCCCCTCCCACGCTCATTTTTTCTCCAAAGTCAACCGATCAAAATTTTGAGATAGTTATTTTGTTCCACATAGTGCAAAACCATTATAACTATGTCTTTGGGAATGACTTACTCCCCCAGAGTCCCTAGGGAAGGGGCTACAAGTTACAAACTTCGACCAGTGTTTGCATATATTAATGGTTATTGGGAAGTGTACAGTCGTTTTCAGGTGATTTTTTTTTGTTTTGGGGGTGGGGTTGAGGAGAGGGGGCTATGTGGGAGGATCTTTGCTTGGAGAAATATGTCATGGGGGAACAGAAATTCAATGAAAAGGGCGCAGGATTTTCTAAAATTACTATAAGAAAACAATGAAAAGATAAACATGGAAAAGTTTTTTCAATGGAAAGTAAAGAGTAGCATTAAAACTTAAAATGAACAGAGATTATTACGCATATGAGGGTTTTAAAAATACTTTAGCATAAAGAGCGAGGTATTTAGGAGGAGATAGATACCTCGCTCTTCATGTTAAAGTATTTTTAGTAATGTCAACTATTTATTCTACGGCCTTTCTGATTCAGGGGTCATTCTTAAAGAATTGGGACAAAACTTACGATTTAGTGCAAAGAACGAGGTATTAACGAGGATACAAACCCCCTCATATACATAATAAAAATTAAATAATATAAAAGTTTTTTTCGTAAGTTAATTCTTAAGTTTCGTATATTTTTTACTAATAAAAAAATTCGTTAAAAATTAAAATTTATAGTTGCCTTTTTATGTAACCGAAAAATTGCATGGCAACTAAGCCTCCCTCCCCATCCCTTATTGCTCAAAAGCGACTGATCAAAAATAAGAGAAAGCCATTTAGCCAAAAAAGGAATTAATATGCAAATTTCATTTTAATAATTTATGCGTGGAGAGCCAAAATCAAACATGTATTAATTCAAAAACGTTCAGAAATTACATAAAAAAAAAACTAGTTGTTTTAACTGAAAGTAAGGAGCGACACTAAAACTTAAAACGAACAGAAATTACTCCGTATATAAAATGGGTTGTCCCCTCCGCAATCCCTCGCTCTTTACGCTCTTTGCCACAATTCTGATTTTTAAAACAATTAAAAGCTTTAGCGTAAAGAGCGAGGGATTGCGGAGGGGACAACCCATTTCATATACGGAGTAATTTCTCTTCGTTTTAAGTTTTAGTGTCGCTCCTTACTTTTAGTTAAAAACCTAGTTTTTTTTATGTAATAGATGTAGGGCCGGAATATTCAAATAGATTTTGTTCGTTCACCGTCTTGAGAAAAAAGTCTTCATTGTTCTCTCTTCTGTATTTCTATTATGGAAAGGCAGTATGGTCTTCGTCATTATAAAAGATAAGAGCGAAATACAAATGCTCTCTAGATCGTTTAGATTTTAAATTGTTGTCATTCTGAAACTATTTGCGGATAAGATTTGGTGAAGATACGAATAAAAGAAAATTAGAGAATTATTAGGGTTTGGTTTCTGGCGTGGCAGACTAACTTGTAAGACACTTATTTTAAATTTCAATAAGAGACGATTTTGATTAAAAACTATTAGCTCAGCGAATAGTGTAGCGTCTGGCAATTTTAGCAAGGCATTATGGGTCAAGACAAGACCTTTTGAATCATAACACAGTTATTTTTTATGAAAACTGAAATCCATTCTTCTTGAGAAAAATTAAGTGAGTATTATTGCTCCTACATTGGCTAGTGAAATAAATATAGATATTGCTAATTGCCTTACAGGAGGATAAAAAACATTCATTTTATGTTATGTTTCATTCTTAGATCGTAATTAATTTAATGTTCCAATATACAAAAATACATAATAATATAAAATAAAAATAAAAACTTTCATTTAAAAGTGAAAATATGAATATGACTCACCCCCTGCTTTTCTCTTTCTTCTAATCCTTGAAACAGAAAATTTAGCCACCAGTTTCACACAAATATTGAGATTTAAGCTGTGAATTTTATTAATTTGGTATTTGAGTGACTTGAGAAAAGACAAAACGTCATCTTCTTAGAATTCTTGATATGAAATGCTTCAATTTTCGCCACGTTCTATCAACTTTCCACTTACCATTTTTTTTTAGCAATTTTACACTAGGGATGAGGGATTTCCAAAGAAAAATTGAGACGGAACATAATTTTCGACATGATTTAGAAAATGATCAGAAAATAAAGTCTTTTCAAATGAAAGTATTCTCAGAATATCTTATCAGGTAGAACCGTCCGCAAGTAATTTTTCCGGGGGATTTTTAGCAGGGATGGAATTGTCTTGGGGGTTTATCAAGCTGCTTGTGTGGTGGTATGTTATTGCTGGGGAGCTTTACTTTGGGAATTTTATGTGGGGAGAAGGAAGCCTACCTATGGAGAAAATCTTCCGCTTTCTTATAAAGGGAAGGATGATTTCCAAGTACTATTTCGATAGCAGCTAGGAATTAAATAAATAAATAATAAATTCAACTGGAAGTAAGGAGCAATATTCAAACTTAAATAGAACGCAAATTATCTACCTCAATATCTCACTAATTACGCTAATGTTTGACTTTTTCTCCTGAGTTTTTAAGATCAAATCCTGAAACGTGAGGGCTGTTCAATTAGTATATGAAGGATTTTTTAAAGTTACTAGAAATCCTTAGCGTGAAGTGCAAGGGATGAAGGTGGGGGAAACCCTTAACATTTAGATAACTTCGAAGACCAAACTGCCTTTCCATGACGAAAATGTAAAAGTTCAAATGATTGATAAAACTTTTTAATTGACAGTGAAACAAATGTAAAATTTTTAACTGGATATTTTGGATATATTTACAGTATCCATAATCAGCAGAAAAATTAAAAGACATTAACAAAAACTAACAAAATGAATACCCAATAAATTACTTTATTGGGTATTCATTTGGATGTTCTTCTTTTAAGAAATGAAAATAGTTTGGATTTTAAAATTTACAGAAAACCTACCAACAATATTAGATTTTTGTTGTTCTTCTCCGGTCACGCTCACCAAGTAAAAATTGGTTTAATCATATTCTTAAAAGACCACCTTTTTAGAATTTATTCTCAAGAATTCGTTGAGGAGGAATTATTTTTGTTAAAAGAAACTTTAATAAGTAACCATTACCTATGTTGGTTAATTGACCAAACTTTTTCAAAAAGAAAGAAAAAACTTCGAAAGTTTACAGAAAACAAAAGATTTTTTTCTTCTTTACCATATGTTCAAGGGTTGAGTGAAAAAATTAAAATGATTTAACAAAATTAATACTTAAATGGTTTAAAGGTAGCTTTTAGAGGTAGCAATACTAGGCTGTTTTTTTTAAATTCTGGAAAGGATCCCCCGTAGAACAAAAGATTGGGATTAATAAAATCCCATGTATTTGTGGAAGCTCTTATGAGGGACGTACTAACCAGAATTTGAATATGATATTGCTAAAACTTCATAATTCTATTTCATTGTCCTTAAAGCAAAATTCCAAACCTGAAGACTTTGCATCGGATCTATCGGAACGTATTTTTATTTATTCTAATCATTTTATTTTATTTGAGAATGTTTCTTTGATTTCTAAGGACCAAGGTTGAAAGTAAATTTTCAGGGAAACCATTGAAATTAAAAAAAATTATTCAAGAATAATTACATAAACAGAGATAGAGGTGAATTTGGATTGAATTCAATTTATGATAATTTACAGAGGTTAAATAAAGTAAATCTCATTTCACCTAAGAGCTTTGACCTCTGTCCACCTGATAATTCAAATAAATCTACTGAACTGGAACCGAAAAGGTCAAGGAGATTTGCTTCCGTTGTTGCATGAAAAAAATTATTAATAAACTATATGTAATTAGTTTATTGGGTATAAATTTTGTTAGTTTTTATTAATGTCTTTCAGTTTTACTACTGATGATAGACACTGTTGTGTCCAAATATTCAGTTAAAAGTTTTATATTTGTTTCACTGTCAATTAATAGGTTTCAACCCTATTTCGAACTGTTATATTTTCATCATGGAAAAGCAGTGTGGTCTTTGAAGTTACCTACGTCGAGTATTTCGAGATAATGTTAGCAAGGAGATGTAAAAATATATTAACACCCATAAGAGACATGCAAATGTTGTAAATCAACAAGATTTTCTTCATCAATGTAAGAAGAAAGTCTTTTGCCACCCTCAATAAAATTTAATCTACATTTAGGCACTTTTAAAGGAAGAAAGTTGGAACGAGTCTTGAAAAACTTTAAAAGTCTTGAAATTTCTTTGAATCATCTGATTAAATATAAAAGGAGAAAAAGAGCTTTATTAGTGAAAGATAAACTTTTCCTGGAAAATGTTTTATAAAAAAAGGTGAGTGCAAGTAATAATTGTTTTATTCAAAAAACAGCAAGAGATCACTTCAATCATGACTTTCACCTTTCTAGAGAAAGATTACTTAAAAAGTTTTCAAAATTATCTGAAAGTAAAGCCATGATACCTTCGTGAACTCTTGGAGCAGGTGTAGTTAATTTTTCATCAAGCACCTTAACATTACAATAAAAGTTCGCATTGGAAAAAGGTCCAAAAAACTAATAAAGTCCCAGTAGAGGAAATTATCTCATCAATAAAACATCTTTACATAGAAATCCCATCCTAATCAAAGCTATTAGCCTAGTAAGAGCTTCTACAGATAAAACCCTGTGAAAGTTTGCTTTAACACTTGAAACGCCAAACAATTCTATCAAAGACATAATGATTTACAGCAATTTAAAAAGGAATGACTCTATTATTATTACAAAAGCAGACGAGGGTAACACTTTAGTGGCAATAGATACCAAGGACTACGATTCAAAATTAAACGTTTTACTGAAAGATGAAGAAATGTACAAAAAACTTTCGTTTGACCCGACAGACTCGTCCACAAGTTTAAGAACAAGTTAAAGAGTTTGAAGAAAGAAGGGAAGATTACACATCAACGTTAATACAAATGGTTACTAAGAAGTTCTTTGTGCCCTAAATTATGTGGACCTCCAAAGATACATAAGCCAAATCTACCATTACGACCAATTGTTTCAAGTACAAAGTCACCAACAAGTGCTCTTAGCAAGTGGTTAGTGTCATAATGTAAACCACTGATGTCGACACAAATTGCTTACATTTACAATTCGTCAGAGCTTTTGAAAAAACTATAAGAAGTGGATATTCTTTCAAATCCTATAATCTCAAGAAATGACATAGTATCAATGTATACGAATATTGACGTAAAAGGCACAGAAATCCTTCTTGAAAGAAAGATAATAAGAAATTTGGACCTAATTATTTGTAAAACAGTTTTGGAAGTCGGTTAAATTACGAATTTAGTTAGGTTGTGCTATGAATTCTCTTATTTTTTTTCATTTCAGTGGGTTTTTTTTGAACAAGTAAATGGTTTACCCGTGGGGTTCTCTTTAAGTCCTCTATTAGCAAATTGTTTTGTATAAAATATTGAGACAATAGCGTTAGATTCATATCTTTTTAAACACAAATTTTGGGGGAGATATGGATGACATAATTTCAGTATGAAATTATGTTGAGGTTGAATTAAAAGGTTTTTTAAAACATCTTAATTTTTGGGGAGGTGATTTAAAATTTACAATAGAACTAAAAGAGGATATGATACTTCCTTTTCAGGATGTTCTTCTTTTAAAAAATGAAAATAATCTGGATTTTAAAATTTACAGAAAACCTACTAACAATAACAGATGTTTGTCGGTCTTCTCCGGTCATGATCACCAAGTAAAAATTGGTTTGATCCTATCCTTAAATAAACGCATTTTTAGAATTTGCTCTCCAGAATTTTTTGAGGAGGGGTTATTGTTGTTAAAAGAAATTTCAATAAGTAACTATTACCCAGGCTGGTTAATTGACCAGACTTTTTTGAAAAGAAGAAAAAAATTCTAGAATTTTCTAATGATATCCTTGAAATAACAGAACAGAAAGATGTTTTTTATTCTTTACCATATGTTTCGGGACTTAGTGAAAAACTTACAACAATTTTACAAAATAAAGGTTTAAAGGTAGCTTTAAGAGGTAGTAATACTTCGGCTAGTTTTTTAAATTCTGGAAAGGATGGAACTTCCGTAGAGCAACAAAGTGGGGCTTATAAAACCCTATGCACTTGTGGAAGGTCTTGTGTGGGACGTACAAACCATAATTTGAAAATTAGATTAGTAAAACATAATAACTCTATCTCACCATCCTTAAAACAAAATTCCAAACCTGAAAATTTCATGTTGGCTCTATCGGAACATGTTTTTAATTATCCAAATCAGTTTATTTTCTTTGAGAATGTTTCTTTGATTTCTAGGGACAAACGTTCAAAGCAAATTTTCAGGGAAACAATCGGAATTAAAATAAAATTTATTCAAGAATAATACTATAAACAGAGATAAAGGTGAATTTGGATTGAATTCAATTTGTGAGTTCAAAACAGTTTATTTTCTTTGAGAATGTTTCTTTGACTTCTAGGGACCAACGTTCTAAGCAAATTTTCAGGGAAACAATCGGAATTAAAATAAAATTTATTCAAGAATAATACTATAAGCAAAGATACAGGTGAATTTGGATTGAATTCAATTTATGATAATATACTGAGGTCGAACAAAATAAATCTCACTTCACCTTAGAGCTTTGACCTCTGTCAGCCTGATTAAATAAAAAAAAACTATTTTTTTTATAACTTATTGTAAGGAACGACATTAAAACTTAAAACGAAGAGAAATTACTCCGTATATGAAATGAGTTTTCCCCTCCGCAATCCTTCGCTCTTTAAGACTAAAGTTTTTAATTGTTCTAAAAATTAGATTCGTGGCAAAGAGTCAAACTTTAGCGTAAAGAGCGAGGGATTGCGGGGGGGAAAACCCATTTCATATACGGAGTAATTTCTGTTCTTTTTAAGTTTTAATGTCGCTCATTACTTTCAGTTAAAAAAACTAGTTTTTTTCAATTTAATTTCTGAATGTTTTTGAATTAATGCATGTTTGATTTTGGCTCTCCGCACATAAAATATTAAAATGAAATTTGCATACTAATTCTTTTTTTTTAACTAAATGGCCTTCTCTTAATTTTGATCGGACGATTTTGAGAAATAAGGGGTGGGGAAGGAGGCGTAGTTGCCTTCCAATCTTTTGGTTACTTAAAAAAGTAACTAGAACTTTTAATTTTTAACTAACGTTTTTATTAGTAAAAAAATATACGTAACTTAAGAATTAACTTACGTAACAAACTTTTAAATTCTTATATTTTTATAATGTATATGAGGGGGTTTGTCCCCTCGTTAATGCCTCGCTGTTTATACTAAATCTTAAGTTTTGTCCCAATTCTTTAAGAATGACCCCTGAATCAGAAAGGCCGTAGAAGTAGTTGAAATTACTAAAAATACTTTAGCATAAAGACCGATGTATTTATCTCCTCCTAAATACCTTGCTCTTTATGCTAAAGTATTTTTAGAACCCCTCATATGCGTAATAATCTCTGTTCGTTTTAAGTTTTAATGCTTCTTCTTACTTTCAACTGAAAAAACTTTTTCAAGTCTATATTTTCATTGTTTTTTTTAATATTAATGCTAGAATATCCTGCGCCCTTTTCATTGAATTTCTCTTTCCCCATGAAATATTCCTCCAAGGAAAGATCCTCCCATATAGCCCCCTCCCCTGAGCCCCACACCCAAACCAAAAAAATCCCCCTGAAAACGTCGGTACACTTCCCAATAACCATTACTGTATGTAAACATTTGTCAAAGTTTTTAACTTCCAGTGCCTCCCCAAGGGACTTTGGTGGGGGGGGGGGGGGGTAATTCATCCCCAAAGACATAGTTATAATGGTTTTTGACTATGCGGAACAAAATGGCTATCTCAAAATTTTGATCCATTGACTTTGGGAAAAAATGAGCGTGGGAGGGGGCCTAGGTGCCCTCCATTTTTTTGGTCACTTAAAAGGGGCACTAGAACTTTCCATTTGCATTAGAATGAGCCCTCTTGCAACACTTTAGGACCACTTGGTCGATACGATGACTCCTGGGAAAAAAACCAAACAAACAAACAAATAAACACGCACCCGTGATTTGTCTTCTGGCAAAAAATACGAAATCCCACATTATTGTAGATTGGACCTTGAAATTTTTGCTATAGGGTTTTCTGATACGCTGAATACGATGGTGTGATTTTCGTTAAGATTCTATAACTTTTAGGGGGTGTTTCCCCCTATTTTCCAAAATAAGGTAAATTTTCTCAGGCTCGTCACGTTTGATGACAAAGACTAAGTTTGATGAAACTTATATATTTAAAATCAGCATGAAAATCTGATTCTTTTTATGTATCTTTTAGCATCAAAATTCTGATTTTTAGAGTTTCCTTTACTATTGAGCCAGGTCACTCCTTACTACAGTTCGTTACCACGAACTGTTTGATACTTCAGATAAATCTAAGGAACCGAAACCGGAAAGGCCTAAGAGATTTGCTTCCGCTGTTGCATTGAAAAAAATATGAACAATAAACTATATATAAATAGTTTATTGGGTATAAATTTTGTTTGTTTTTATTGATATCTTTTAGTGTTACTGCTGATGATGGACACTGTATATGTGTTTGAAATATCCAGTTAAAAAATTTTATATTTGTTTCACTGTCAATTAAAAGGTTTTATCCCTATTTTGAACTGTTATATGCCCCTACCATTAGAAATTAATCCTCTTCGTTTTAAGTTTTAATGTTACTTCTTGCTTCCAGTTGAAGAACCTTTTTTGGCTATTTGTTTTTTGGGTGAACAATGTGAGTTATGCTAGGTTAGCTAGGTAAAATTTAGGCAGATGATAGGCAAAGTGACTCTAAGCTAGTAGATCTACTGATGAAAAAAATCTACCTCTTTTTAAAATCTAAACTTCATGAAAAGATGTGCATATAGCAGTTCAGGAAACTTTAATTTTCACAAGTTATAATTTCTAAGACTTTGGAGTTCCATACTTTCAAAACCTTCCTTGCCTTCATGTCATAGCTTCCAGGTTTTCAAGACACTTGGTAATTCCAGGAACTCCATAATTCTCAGACTTTAAAACTACACACTTTGTCAAGTTAAAGCTTTGTCCTAGCAAGAAATTCAGTATTTTTTTTACAGTTTAAGGTGCTACAAAATTCGGTAATAACATAGCGTGTTCCATAGCATATACCCTATGATATATATAAATTACGCATAAGCAATACCATCGTATTATTACTTAGTTTAAAGTTAAGGGGTGGCACATCAACAATTCCAATTGGATCATAAAATGCTGGCGTGAGTTCAATTCCTTCTTCCTGAAGCGGTAGCTTCAATTTAGTAAGGAAAAAAACAAGGGCCTATTGTAGCCAATGATTAGAAGACGCGTTTAAAAAATCAAAATGGCAAGTGAGAGCTGATTTTATCTAATTCATTGATGGTAACCATTATCTAAATTAGTCTTAATGGTCAAACATTATTTTGAAAACAAATCTACGGGGCTTTTGGAAAATACCGCAAACCCCTTAAAAATGACTTTGGGCCGAAACAAATTTCACTCTTTGAGTCGCCAGGGTCAAAAACCTTGTACAGGAAACAAAGTTCCATGGCTTGAACAACAAGAACAATCATTTTTTTTGTATGGGGTGGCTCTGACGTGTCCCCTTTTTTTCTTTTTCTTTTTTGTGACTACTAGCGAGGCACAAGGAAATCATGGAGAGCTAATGAAGCAGTCATTTTAATAGAAATTACCACATCTACGTGCTTTTTGTCATTAAAAAAACACAATATATAAAATAAAATACAGTTTTGACAAAAACGTCCTTGCAACCGAAAATGTCATTGCAGTAAAGCTATATGATGACGATAGTTTCAATTGGAGTTCGTTCTTTAATGCATCAGCCAAAAGAGAACCCTTTTCGAAAGATTAAGCATATACTGTATTGAGTAGATTGCCATCTTTTTTTTTTTTTTAATGTAATTCCTCACAAAAGCATTACTTTTCTAGGAGTTTTATCCTCCTGTAAGGTGATTCGCAATATTTATATTTATTTACTAGTTTTTTTTTATGGAGTTACGATCAAGCAGTCCTTCATTCAATTCAAGCAGTCCTTCATTCAAATCCTTCGAAATGCGTACAAACAAAAAACCAAAATATTGCACAGGAAGCGCATGTGAAAGTGGTTAATAGTTGTCTCACACCAAGCTATAATTATTCAAAGGCTTTTAACGTTTCTGTGCTAAACAACGGAATACATCTTGCATCTTTGCTTGTTAAAAATGACAGTTAAATCAACTATCTACTTTGTTCTTTTTGTATTAATAGAAGTTGCAAAATAGATTTTCAAATTTTGCTCCATTAGAAACCCAATTGGAACTCTCACGAGGCTATTTGATATATTTTGAATACAATCTTTGCTGACTTTAAATAATTTATTGTGAGTTCCGACTCCTTATAGGAATTGAAATCAAGTTCCTTTGGGCTTATGTTTGATTTCGTTAAGAAAATTTTTTCTGTTCATACATTTTGTTGGAGTTCCGGACTGCAAAATGGCTTAGAAACAAAGGTTAACAACGTTTTGATAATATATTTTTTGAAGTGTTTGTAATCTTTATCAAAATTTTAATCAGCTCTTTTAATCTTTGTACAAGAAGTCTAAATCAATATTCACTATAGGTAAAATTATAAACTAACCACCATATATAAATCAGACACATTGAAAACCATCTAAAGCATAAAAAACTTCAAAACTTCTTGGTATCATTAAAATAACTAAAGAAACAGATATCTATACAAATAAGTCAAAATAACTGTAGACGATAGGGCCTAGAATTTCATTAAAATAGGATAAAACAACTAAAACAATTAGTGAAACACACAAAAATAACAAATTAACAACAAACAATTTGAATGCACTGGCCTAGAATTATATGGTTCAATGGACAATAACTGGCCTTCTAAAATACTTCTTGCATCTATATGGGCATCTTCGATTTCGTTAATTTTCTCGTGAAATACGACACGTAGGTTTTCAACTAAAATGGATTTGGGAACGAATGCTGTTAAGCGCTGCGTCAATTTGGGATAGCACGAGCCGCGTGATTTTCTCATTTCTTTGCGACTCTTCGCATAAACACTATAAAGAAAAACAGTAACAATTATTGATATTAGCATTCATTTCTAGAAAATCCGTTCCTGAGGTGCGAGCACACACTATTTGATTAATTTTGAAAAAGAGGGAAGGGGTGTGTGTAAAAACCCACGAACATAACAGGGCAGGATCAAGAAGCATTGACAACTGTTGAGATAAGTGGCTTTTAGAGAATAAGAGGAATCCTGCAAGGGTTTACCTCTGGGCCAATACCCTTTTTAATTTATACTACTTGCATTGTTTGGTTAAAATTTCAGAATATATAATATGTTCTCGTTTTTCCGAACCAGCATCTAAAACTAAATGTGAAAAGAAGACGTCTTTTCCGGAAGCACTTATTGCTTCCATGATGACAGTACTCTTGGTGCTGCTAGTAAAATAGCTTGATTTGGTTCAAAGATAAAAGGCCTTTTTGAAAGAGTTATCCTAGAGTTTGATGTAAATTACCTCGGTTTAAATTTTGGAAAGTAACACTTTTTCATTTTCTCATAAGTATCAAAGGCTTGTCCTGATTTAAATGAAACACATTTATTAAGAGGTTCTTTAAGCCGAGGTAAAAATTATTATGCTCGATTCCTTTGCATCTTAGTCGATTAAAATCTTTCATGGACAAGTAATATTAACCTGATCAAGATGAAAGTCTCTAGTAGTCTTGGAATCCTTACAATCACAAAAAGTATATTTCGAGGGTGATTATACTTCTTAGAATCCCTTTCTACAGCCTATTTCAGTCTTTTGTTTCTAATTGTCCTGTTATTTGGATGTTAAGTTTTGCCACTTCACAAGAACCACTTTCAAAACTTGGTGATAAAGCACATACTATCATCCAGGAAACTAACCGTTGTTCATTTAAATTCTTGCTTGATATAAAATTCCTATATTATCTGCCCATTTATATCTTTCACTTTTCTACATTTGCTTAGCTATCTTCCTGCTTCCACGTGTAATAAAATATATTTTATTTTTATAATCTTAACATCATCTCATCACCTCCAATACGTAACACATTTTTCACGGTGGTTCTAGTATTTTTTATTTAGTTTAACCTCCCCTAGAAACATTCCTTGGAAGCTTCACCTTAATACCTTGCTTCACTAGCGGCATTAGCAGCAGCATGCATATTGTATTTTTCTTAACATTCCACTTGGTATACGGTGTATGTTTCAACTTAATACCCTAGACAGTTCCTGAAACTTCGCTGATGCATGCTTTTCAATAGTAGTAATGGTAGTAATAGTATTGGCAGTAGTAGCATCAACAGTAGTAGTAGTAGTGAGCACGTATTGCCTTTTGATGAGTTTAACATCACTCTCATCATGCCCTGGAAGTTCCAACTTACTATTCTAAGCCGTTCCTAAAATACTGCTGATACGCCTTTTAGACAACCTGCATGTACATAGTAAGTTTTAAATTAGTTACCTTCGTCCTCAAAATTTCCTGAAATTTTCGCCTTAAAACCCTTAGCCGTGGTAATAGCCACAATGGAATCAGTAGTTGTAGTGATGGCAGTGTGCATATATTCCCTTTTCGTTAATGAAGCATTCTCTGAAAGTTCCAACTGAATACCCTTAGAAATTCATCAGATAAGCCCATTTGACAACCTGCATCCACAAAAACATTTTCTGATTTAGTTCATTTTTCTGATCAATATGCTCGGAAAATTTCACCTTCATACCCTTAGCTTTGGTTGCAACAGGAGTAACAACAGTTGTGGCGAGAGTGGTAGTATTAGTAAGGGTATTAGCAGTAGTAGTGACATTAGCAGCAGTAGTAGTATGTACACATTGCATTTGGTCAGTGGAGCATCCCCTCATCATGCCCTGGAAATTTCAACTTAATGTGCTAAGCCGTTCCTAAGATTTTGATGATGTGCCCTTGTGAGAACTAGGTTTAATCAATATCCTTTGATTTAGTTCAACTTCCCCCTCAACATTTCCTGAGCTTTGCCCTTAATATCCTTAGCCTTAGCAGAAATCACAATAGCAATAGTAAAAAACAACAATATTTTATATTGATCCAATTTATTATTTTTCGGTATGATAGTCAAGGGTAGAATTTTCCATGAAAATGCAATATTCTTGCCTAAGAAAATACAAAATAAATTAGGACTAAATTACCTTAAAATTTTCTATAACAGATAATGAATCTTTTAATTCTGTGCTTAAATCCTTAACTTTTTCATCCTTGGTCTTCAGTTTTGTTTCCAAAGAATCACATTTTAATCGCAATGTTGTTATCTCCTTTTTGAGTTCACCGCTGTTTAACTCATCTCCTGAAACAACACAGTTGCATGTTATACATCATTTGATACAAGTATTAGTTAATAATTTAACGGGTAGGAATGGTGAAATAAGACTAAAGGGCAATATTTTTCATAGCTTTTGTTTTTATTTGTATCTTTTCGTTCTACAGGCAGTATTTTGAGTTAGTGCTTTGAATAAAAACAAGCCTATCAACTAAGTATGTGAATCACCGTCATTGTCAGCTTACAAAATGAATTTAAAGATGATGGATTTTTCCAGTTTTGGAAAATGATGGGTGTGAAGGCGGCGGCTCTTTGACTATTAGAAATACTATTAAAATCACTTTTGACTACTAAAAAAGGGCAACAGAACTAGCAATTTCTAATCAAATGATCCCCTTTCGACGCTTTTACAAATACTCCATCTAAATGAAGTGCTCATACCACCAAAACTGTCAGTATATATATAACAATTAACATTTTACCACCTCCGAAACTATATAACTTCAAAATTCTCATTATGAATCTATAAATAAAAAAAAAAAAAAGGAAATTCGAATTTTGCAAGCAATTAATTAAAAGATAAGACCAGAAACTGCAAACCAGAAAGTACACTGAAAGTGTAATCAAGTGAATATACAAGAAAAAAATTTAGTATCTCAAAATTAACGGCTACTCCACATGCTGCTATGTACTGCGAACAAGATCGATACCTCATTCTAGACGAGTCATCAAGCTACTGTGATACAATGGTTCTATTCCATGTCATGGAAACAAGCCCAGGTTACAATATGAAAACTATTGCCTTGGAATTCCTTTTTTCAAGACCTGCAAAGGACGATTTTTAGGTAATCTTAAATTAGTTGGTGATTCAAGTACTACTCCTGCTCCTTCTTCTTTTTCAAAAGCGTAACAATTGCGGCAGGAATTTAAATTATGCTCACGTCCCCCTCCTCTAACAGTAAAAGTTCTAAAGCATATTGCAACATTATCTCTTTACTCAAAATAAATTGTGCTATAGGCATTTTTTTATTTTTTATTTGTATGCATTTTTTCTTCGTCTTAAAGATGCCGCATCAAGTTCCACCTCTTTGTTTACCTTGGTTGAAAATTGATATCGTGTATACTGAGTTTACTCTTCAAATTTCAAGTTCAGATATCTTGCAATCCTGCAAAGGACGATTTTTAGGTAATCTTAAAATTATTTGGTGATTCATGTACTACTCCTTCTCCTTCATCTTCAAAAAGATAACAATTTCGGCATGAGTTTAAATTATGCTCACGCCCCCTTCCTCTAACCGTAAGAGTTCTAAAGCCTATTGCAACATTAGCTCTTTACTGAAAATAAATTGTGCTATACGCTTTTTTGTCTTTTTATTTGTTTTTCCTTTTTATTTTTATTTGTGTGCATTTTTTCTTCGTCTTAAAGATGCCACATCAAGTTCCACCTCTTTGTTTACCTTGGTTAAAAATTGATGTCGTGTATTACAACCTGATTTACAGTTACTGGCCTACAGAGTTACAGACTTAAACACAGGTACAGAGCTTACTTATTGTAAACAGAAACTTTGCAATCAATAACGAACAAATGGTCTTACGCTATCTAACATGGCCAATTTTGCGCCTATGCCCCGGTCGACTGTATGATAATTCGATGAAAGTGTTTTCTCTTTTATTCCCTCGTTTACTTTTTTCTTTCTTTTCATATACTCCTCTTTCTTATTCGTTTTGTGAGAGAGGACAGAAATAAATTATTATTAATATTATGATATTTCACATTTAGCTATAAAATGTTTTAACTGAATAAATTATTTTACAAAAAAATAACTTGAATAAAAATTATTTTTAAATTTCAGTTTTTTTGTCATCCATCGGGATGACAGTTTTCAGTTTTTGAGTAAGATTTCAGTTTTTTTTTCTGTGTTGACACATTGTCAACACAGAAAAATAAAAGCTATGATAGCTATGACAACACTGGGAAAAAAAAATAGAAAATTGTCTTCCCTAATAGAGCAACTTGTCCCCGACAGTGTAAAATGAATGAATTCTTTTTCTAGACAGTAAATTTGGTTCTTCAATCAATACTTCATTCAAACAGAATGGAAAGTTATAACCCCATATCGGACTTACCTTGTTTATAAGCAGTACATAGTTTCATCCAGATGCGTAGTATCATATACTTAATTCACGAAGCAGAATTTTAAAGATGAAGATGACGCATGGAGAACCAGTTCTCTTATTTCTTAATAGAAAAGGCCCAACTTTAAACTAACTTTAAAATTTTTAAAATATAAAATAACTGATAGCGTGATTAAAGCGTCAATTACTCATAATTCGGTTTAGTCGGCTTTCATTACCCAGAATCGGTTTCTATTTATTTTTAACGCAAATAAAAACCTGCAATATTCTGCTCAGTTAAGGAAGAGGATCATACATTAATAAACATTGCTGCACCTCTCAGAACATAACGTTATTAACCTGCTAAAGACGTAAACATTTTTGAAAATCCTTGCTCCATCTTATTAAGTGAGTTTCAACTTTGACTGCCTACTAGAAAAATTCAATACAGTATTAAAATAATTTTTCAATAAGTTTCATCGAAACACAAGATGGGAGGTCATACTCTCTGTTACACCCTTGAGGGCTATTTAATAAAATCATTTTAGAGACACGCTGACACAGGTAATGTCCATTCTAAGAACCTCCAAACCACCTTAGCCGCTTTTACCGATACGTATACATGTGGGATCAAGCAACTTTCCAGATGTACTTTAAATATACTAACGATCAGAAAATAAACGCAAAAAAAGTAGACCAAACCAAATTCAAGAAAAATTATAATTTGTCTAGAAAGATCTAGTATCATTCTCATTTTCAGAGCACTATTTCAATAGACTTCTTTGAAAAGGTATAAATCTAAGAAAATGAATGCACTTTTGTCTTCTGGGTGCACCAATCGAAATTAAGTTAATAAATCAGCTAATAATTAATTATATAATTAATAATTCAGCTAATAAGCTGAAGAAAACAAAATTTCAAGCTAATAAACAGGAAAAGGCAGAAACAAACCAACAATACTTTTGTTACAAACAAATACAAAGTAGAGACGATAGGGAAAATATTTTCAAGACAGTGGAAATCAGTTCTGTGGATATTTCGGCCTTATATCCAAGGGCCGTCTCCAGCACTCTGCAAGAATGAGAAACTATGTATATATATATAAATGAACTTATATCAGATTGTGAGAATTAAAACTAAATAATCAAAAACACTTTTTAAAACTTTTTTTAAAAATAGTCTTAGCATCCTTACTTCAACGAAGTTCAACCAGGACTGGCAAAAAGAATGAAATGAGAATATAAACTCATTCAAACTAAAGAGAACAAAATGATTAGATGCAATTTCTTAGAGCCAATCTTGCTTGTTTAGCAGCCCGTCTCAAAGTCCTTTTCGTAGTTGGTTCAGTACTATTATAAATTGGTTTAGTAAAATATTTTGTTAGATCATTTTTAATTAAGTTTGAGTATAAAGAATTTAGTGAGTATTCCCCTAAGTCCCTGTTCAATGAAATATTATTATTTATTTTGAGATTAATTTTGATTGATTCGAACCACCTGTTTTATCCCAAAATCATTACTGATGAGTGAAGAGTTTTCAAAAAGTATCATGTGGGAGGGATTATTCAATATATGCCAACCTAAAGCAGAATCAAAGGAGTTGTTGGAACTATTAGAAATTAAGGCCATGTCTATGTCATTTACATGCTGTTGTAACCGTTTGTCTAGATTCTGATGGGTCCTGCCGACATAGTAATTTCCACAATCAACGGGTATTTGATAGACCCCTCTTTGGCGAGTAACTGGGGTCTTATTTTTACCCAAATTTAAGAGATTGAGGATTTTAAAATTATTAGTAAAAACTATGTACAGATTATTTTTTGTGCAAATATTTTTTAATTTTGTTGTGATCTTTGGGATATACGGAAGATAGACAATATTTGAGGGCTTATCAGTAGCCTCACATTGTGAAGTATCTTCTTCGATTTTACAAGAATGTCTTTTTATTCTATGGTTAATTATTTTATTGACAAAAAGAATGGGATATCCATTACCAAAAAGAATATTTCTGATAAATTTTATTTCTCCATTTATATAAGAATCGGAGCAAATATTCAGGGCACGATCAATGAGGGAATTTACAACTGCTCTTTTAACTTGTGGGGGTGATTTGAATTAAAGTGGAGATATCTATTGTTTTGTGTTGGCTTTCGATAGATAGTAAAATCCAGTTTATCAGCATTACGAATAATTAATACATCTAAAAACGGTAGTTTATTTTCAATTTCAACTTCTAGGGTGAACTGTAAATTTCGGTCATTGTGTTAAGATGATCTAAGAAGCCCCGAAGTTCAGCTACCCCATAATTCCAAAGTGAACTTACGTCATCCATATAACGACCCCAATAGACAAATCATCTGAATGATTTTAAGATCATCAATTTCTTAAATTAGGGTAAAGGTAAGACCCCAGTTACTCACCAAAGAGGAGTCTATCCAATACCCAGTGATTGTGGAAATTACTATGTCGGTAGGACCCATTAGAATCTAGATAAACGGTTACAACAGCATAAAAATGACATAGACAAGGCCTTAATTTCAAAAAGTTCCAGCAACTCCTTTGATTCTGCTTTAGGTTGGCATATATTTAATAATCCATCCCACGAGATACTTTTTGAAAACTCTTCACTCATCAGTAATGATTTTGGGATAAAACAGGTGGTTCGAGAATCAATCAAAATTAATCTCAAATAAATAATAATATTTCTTTGAACAGGGACTTAGGGGAATACTCACTAAATTTTTTATACTCAAACTTAATTAAAAAATTATCTAACAAAATATTTTACTAAACCGATTTAGAATAGTACTGAACCAACTACAAAAATGCCTTTGAGACAGGCTGCTAAACAAGCAAGATTGGCTCTAAGAAATTGCATCTAATCATTTTATTCTCTTTTGTTTAAATGAGTTTATATTCTCATTTCATTCTTTTCGCCAGTCCTGGTAGAACTTCGTTGAAGTAAGGATGCTAGGGCTATTTAAAAAAAAAGTTTTAAAAAGTGTTTTTAATTATTTAGTTTTAATTCTCACAATATTATGTAAGTTCATTTATATATATATATATATATATATATGACAATGATAAAAAGTTCCCTTTCCTATATTGGACTGTAAAATTTCATAAGAATCCCCCTAAACCACGGTTTATTGCTGGAGCAGCTAAATGTCCAACCCGCATTGCTGCTACTGACCTCTCTTTAATTTTAAAGGAAATTGTAAATAAACTTAAAACCTATTGTTCTGGTATTAAAAATTTTTCGAATTTTAATCCATATTGGAGTGTTAATAATTCACTTCAGGTGATAGATTCTTTAACAATGGTTTCAGCTAAAAGAATTGAGTCTTTCGATTTTGCGACAATGTATACTAATTTATCACTCAATTTAGTGTTTGATAATTTAAAAACTGTTATAAAGAAATCTTTCCTCTTATCTAGTAAAAGGTTCTTGAAAATAGACAGTTATAATAAAAAAGCCATATGGACAAACTGCTTTAATACTACAGTTAACTTGAGATGTTACAGCTTGGATATGATTTTTGAGTTATTGGAATTTGTTTTATACAATACTTATATAAGATTTGGGGGTGATTTGTACAAGCAAATTATGGGAATTCCCATGGGGGGGAATGCCAGCCCATTTATAGCTGACTTGTTTTTAAGTCAACTAGAATATAAATATATGATGGATAAGAATAATCCAATTAATTTAAAACATGCTTTGTCAAATAATAAAAGATATTTAGATGATATTTTGGTCTTAAATTGTAAGGATTTCATTGATATTTCTAAAAATATATATCCATCAGAGCTTATTCTTGAGCCTAGTCATGGCGCTGGTCATGAAGATCATTTCTTAGATTTAAATATTAATATTTGTGATAATAATAAATTAAGTTTTAAAATGTATAATAAAACGGATGATTTTGATTTTGAAGTGATTAGTTTCCCATTCCCTGAAAGTAATATACACTCAAATATCACATATTCAGCGTTTTTCTCACAGTTACTTCGTTATGCAAGGATTTGTAGTAATTATATTGATTTTAAAAATAGATGTAAAATCTTAAGCCAAAAATTGATATCAAGAGGTTTTTCTGCAAATAAATTAACTTGGCAATTTAAAAAATTTAGTTTTCATTATAACGAACTTTTAAATAAATATCAAAAGAATTATCTAGAAATACTTAAAGAAATTTTTAACTAAGTTCGGAGGTTCGAGAAATGTTGTCACAGCGCCATTTATTTTGAATTGTGTTTCTATTTGAGCGGAATTTTTAAAAAATTAGCCACATGGTAAAGATGAATTATATAATTGTTTAGTTCATTCAGGTTTTTTGCAATGTGTTAATATTTGTGATTTGGTAAAATTTATAATATTTAGTTTACCTATTGTTGCTAAAGGGAGGGATATATTAACAGGATAAGCTTGTTTTGGTTTTACTTGGTTGTTTTACATTTGCTGTTTTTTTTTCATAGGCATGTATTTTGGGGGTGATACCTGACGCGGGGATGCCATGGACATTCTGTGGTAGCCACAACACTGTGCTGGGTAGAGAATTTAGAGTGGCGAAACCCTATATAGGCCAGTGTATTCTCCTGATGAGCCCTTATGTTGGGTGTTGCCTCTGAATTATTTGTCTATATTATTTTTTCTATTGTTTGGTAAATGACGACTTATACTTATTGACGACATGACTGCCTGTCCATGGATTATTCTTTATGGTTGATTGTGTGTGGCTATGCTGTTTGACCTATGTGATTGTATGGATGAGTAGGGTTAAGGCCTCATTCAAGTGCTGGTCTATATTAATCACTAATTTAGGAAAACAGTTTTCCTTTTCTCCTTCTGTCTCTTTTTTTTTTTTTTTTTTTTTTTTTTTTTTTTTTTTTTTTTTTTTTTTTTTTTTTTTTTTTTTTTTTTTTTTTTTTTTGTGTTTGTGCTGTAGCATTGGTGATTTCTCTTTTCATGATATATATATATATATATATATATATATATATGTATATATATATATATATATATATATATATATATATATATATATATATATATATATATATATATAGTTTCTCTCTTATTCTTGTATTGTGCTGAAGACGGCCCTTGGACATAGGGCCAAAATATCCACAGAACTGATTTCCGCTGTCTTGAAAAGATTTTCTCTATTGTCTCTACTTTGTATTTGTTTGTTATGGAAAGGCAGTTTGGTCTTCGTCGCTATATTTGTCTAGCTTACGGGGAGCAGTTGACCTATGATATATTTTATTTTATTAGTCTAGATAAAAAACATGCTAATATTATCAATCAACAACATTTTTTAGAATCCTGTAGAAATGAAAACCTTATTCTCAAGTCTTTAAGATATAAATTACATTTAAATACCCGGAAAGAAGCGCAATTTGCCCATACACTACAGTTAACAACCTTAGTCCATATTATTAAGGAAAAAAAACAGAAACGACATATTATTTCTTCAGAGAGAAAATCGTTGGAAACTTTTTTGCTGGAAAACTTGTCCACCGTTGATTTTGCTCAGGTTTCTAGATTAGAAAGGAATTTGTTTAGCCACGATTTTCGCCTGTCCAAGGAACGCCTCTATACAAAATTGGAAGGCTTACGAAATGTATCTTCGATGAGAAACCGTATTTATTCTCCAAGATTCACTCCTGGACCTGCAATCGTTAACCTCTCTTCTAAAACATTGGAACCCCTAGAAATCAAAACACTAAAAAAGGTCCAAAATTTTCTTTTCTACCGAAACAGGTTCCTGTGGCAGATATAGTTTCCTCTCTAGAGTCCGCTTTGCATAAACACTATTCTTCTGTTTCTAATCCTGATGAAGTTAGATCTGGTCTTATAAATATCCTTTATAATAGCCAAAAAAAGTTTAAGCCTCCTACCAATTCCACACCGGAAAATTTGCATGACATAAAAATACTATCTAATCTCCGAAAAGATCCTTCTATTATAATAACTAAAGCAGACAAAAGCAATTCACTTGTTGTCATGAATACGACAGACTATGACAACAAAATTCATTCGCATATAAATGACACAATTACATATAAAACAATAACTCATGATCCTACTGATCAGTTCGCTAATAATATTATAAATGAATTAAAGCAGCTAAAACATAATGTTAAAATTACCCCACAACTATACAATAAATTTTTCCCCGTGGTAGTTTCTGTCCTAAACTCTACGGTTTACCAAAAATACATTAACAGGGTATTCCCTTAAGACCTATCGTAGCTTGTACTAAAGCCCCCGCTGCCAATATTGGAAAATGGCTTTGCACAGCTTTCAAACCTTTATTGTATTCTCAAAATTCCTATATTCGTAATTCGGCAGATTTAATTAAAAAACTTAGCAACACAAGTATTTCAGAAAACACAATAGTGTAGTTTTGACATTGTTTCAATATATACAAATATAGATGTGAATATTCCTGAGGAATTATAAAACAATAAAATAGAAGAAAATCACCACTTCAGCGACTTCAGCGACAGGAATTTATTGTGAAGTTTTAATTGCTTTTTTTTAAAATTTGTAATAAGTTTTCTATGTATTTTCAATTTCGCGATTGTTTTTATCAACAAAAAAATGGGTTACCCATGGCGGCACCTTTATCCGGGCTACTAGCAAATATTCACGTTGAGAATCTTGAGAATTGGGCATTGAATTCTTATTTTTTTAAACACGTCTATTGGGGTTGTTATATGGATGACGTAATCTCACTTAGGAATTATGGGGAAGCTGAACTTCGGGGCTTCTTAGATCATCTTAACACTTATGACCGAAATTTGCAGTTCACCCTAGAAGTTGAAATTGATAATAAACTACCGTTTTTAGATGTATTAATTATTCGTAATGCTGATAAACTGGATTTTACTATTTATCGAAAGCCAAAACAAAACAATAGATATCTTCACTTTAATTCAAATCATTCCCCACAAGTTAAAAGAGCAGTTGTAACTTCCCTCATTGATCGTGCCATGAATATTTGCTCCGATTCGTATATAAATGCAGAAATAAACTTTATCAGAGATATTCTTTTTGGTAAAGAATACCACATTCCTTTTGTCAATAATATAATTAACCGTAAAATAAAAAAACATTATTGTAAATTCGAAGAAGATACTTCAAAATGTGAGGCTACTGATAAGCCCTCAAATATTGTCTAACTTCCGTATATCCCAAAGATCACAACAAAATTAAAAAATATTTGCACAAAAAATAATCTGTACGTAGTTTTTACTAATAATTTTAAAATCATCAATTTCTTAAATTCGGGTAAAGATACGACCCCAATTTCTCGCCAAAGAGGGGTCTATCAAATACCCTGTGATTTTGGAAATTACTATGTCAGCAGGACCCATCCGAATCTAGACAAACGGTTACAACAGCACAAACATGACATAGACATGGCCTTAATTTCAAATAGTTCCAGCAACTCCTTTGATTCCTCTTTAGGTTGGCATATATTTAATAATCCTTCCCACATGATACTTTTTGAAAACTCTTCACTCGTCAGTAATGATTTGGGGATAAAACAAGTGACTCGAGAATCAATCCAAATTAATCTCAAAATAAATAATAGTATTTCTTTGAACAGGGACTTAGGGGAATACTCACTAAATTCTTTATACTCAAACATAATTAAAAATGATCTAACAAAATATTTTACTAAACCAATTTATAATAGTACTGAACCAACTACGAAATGGCCTTTTAGAAAGGCTGCTAAACAAGCAAGATTGACTTTAGGATATTGCATCTAATTATTTTATTCTCTTTAGTTTGAATGAGTTTCTATTCTCATTTCATTCCTTTCGCAAGTCCTGGTTCAACTTCGTTGAAGTAAGGATGCTAGGGCTATTTTGAAAAAAAGTTTTAAAAAGTGTTTTTAATTATTTAGTTTTAATTCTCACAATTTGATGTAAGTTCATTTATACATATATATATATATATATATATATATATATATATATATATATATATATATATATATATATATATATATATTTAGTTTCTCTCTTATTCTTGTATTGTGCTTAAGACGGCCCTTGGATATAGGGCCAAAATATCCACAGAACTGATTTCCACTGTCTTGAAAAGATTTTCCCTTTTGTCTCTACTTTGTATTTGTTTGCTATGGAAAGGCAGTGTGGTGTTCGTCGCTATTTTCGAATACCTTTGTTAGTTTCTGTATCTAGAAGCTTTGATTTCAACGCAACATTTTCTTCCTTAAATGCTTCCAACTGCCTCTTCCACTCTCCGACATTTGCAGTTGATTCCTGAAGTGCTGCCGTTAGCCTGGCGTTATTACTTTTCAATGTTGCCAGCTCAACTTCCAATTTCTTTGGATTTGCTGAACTGAAATATGACAAATAATTAATGCTTGTACAACTAACCTCAAGTAAGATTCTGAAAGTCTAATATCCTAAAACATCAAGTCACGGTATCTTAGGCAATTTTTGGTGTATCTTTCTTTACGAAATCGCTTTTCAATATTTCATTTATTGTATCTGACCTGTAATATCGCTTATCCTGGCTTTCCCAATGGCATTTCATTGAAATTTGGAATATGATAATGTAAAGTATCAGGTGGGAAGGGAGCTGAAAGATTTTCCTCACTGGAAAACCCCTTAACAGAAATAATTTGAAAGAAGATGGCAACTATTTCTATTAATAATTTGGTGACGCCTAGGTTAGAGTTTTTTCAGTGTTTTAGAGAGGCAAGTTGTGGAATTCATTAGACGGGTGCATTAATCAGTAGTGATGTAAATGGACTTGAAATTATTTTGAAAAATGAATTTTAATAATTATAAATAAAACATGATTTTAATGATTCAATAGGATGTATAATAGATGTTGAGTATTAAGTTAGTGAATTTGTTAAAATGACTCAAAATATCAAAATATATTAAAAATTCCCGAACAGATTGTCAAAAACCCAAAGTCTTCAAGAGGTAGTCCCAAATATTACTCTTTGTATATGCCTAAATATTAGAGCAAAACAGATTTTTGGCTGAAGTTATTCCTGATATATATTATCGTTAATCTGAAATGCCCCTATAAATCTTCCTTTTGTCCCAACTTCAGCCATACAAACCAGAAGCCTGACGAATTTCAGTCGACTATACATACGTTTTCCTCTGAAAAATTATGTCAGAAACCTTTCCCTGATGTTTTCTTTGCGAGATTTCTCCAAAAGATGATTGGATCAAAATAATATAAGTCGTCCATGGATAATCACCAAAGTAATCCAGCAAGAATAAAAACAGCATAAAAAAGAAAACAAAGATCCCAGGAGCTATTACTGGCCCAGATGATGTCGAAACCATATTTCAGTTAGTTTGTCCGTGTTACAGGGACAAGTAGCAACTTTGCAGCAGCAGAGGTCGATCCCAGCGCCCTGGATTTCCAAGCAGAATATCAATCCATGTTTTACCCCAGGACAAGGAAGAATACGTTAGGGAGAACTACAAGAACTACAACAATTTTACGATTCAATAGCTTCTATTTTTTCCCTCTCTTCTTGTCGTCTCTTTTACATAAAAGGTCTGTTAAATAACGGTTCAGTAATGTAGTAGCATAAAATTATTTATTTAACACAGACGCACACATAATTAATCCTTTTCAAAATACTGTCCTTCCAAATCGATGGATTTTCTATGGCATTTTACCAGCATCTCTTGGGCTTCCTGAATGGTTCCATTGGGGACTTCTCGTAGAAAGGTTGTCAAAGCGTCTTTTACCCCTTCTAGAATAAAATAATGATGTCATTTGAGCAATCTCTCAATTATCGGAAATAGAAATAGAAACCCCCGGTGTTAAATCCGGGCTGTACAGCGTCTATATAAGCAGGGTAAAGCTTATTTTCACTACAAACTTGTAATCAATGAGTGCGAAGCTGCGACTCGATGAATTATTGTGGTGAAAGATTCAATCGTCTCAGATATCTTTTCGGGATGATCGAAACCTGTGCCTGCCTAAGCTGATACAGTACTTCACAGTAATACCGGCTGTTAACATCCTGTTATTGGGCCAGGTCCTGACACGTTTCGAGACTGTAGTACTGTATAGAAGTGAGCAATTTGTAGACCTCTTTTGCGCATACTTTGCTGAAGGAAAAATCCTTGGTTAAAATCCTGTGAACCACTGTTTTCGGCACATTATTAATGTTAGCTTATCTCCAAACATACGATGACAAAACCATATTCCTTTGGGTGAGTCTGTTTGACAAGGATATTTAGCAAGTCTATCAACCAGCAAAGATCGATCCCTAGGTTCTGTATTCCTGAGCAGGAAATCAATCCGTTATGTTACCCCATGGTGAAGAAACAAATATTACGGATACTGTTTGTTTTTTTCAGAGAGACCATATATTGCCGAATGAACCCTACCTACTTACTCACATTTCAAGATTTTCTGTTTTCCAATTTATTGAATTTTAATTGATTATTATTCTGTATTATCAGATTTTTTTTTTAAGGGAGAACTCTCTATATCTCCCTCGTGACCATCAAGTTCCCCGGCTAAGGAGAACATTTCCCTCTCTCTATTTCAAGAGATAGTTGAAGTTTAAGCATGTTTTTCAAGATTTTTCTTTTTCAATTTTATTAAATTTTACAGATTTTTTTTTCTGAATATTAATTTTTTTGCAGTGACTTCATCCCTCTCTTAGCCTCAGGCAAACTCTATACTTTCTTTTTACCATGGTTTAAAAAATCAAGCAAAACCCAAGAGCCTAAAACTTTGGTCTTTTTACTTTATTTTATCCAAATTTCCCCAAAACTTGAATGAATCTTTTTAGATTCTTCACTCCGACAACACACTAGTGCAATTCCTATTCAGAGCCTCCATTTTTTGGTCTTTCTTGTCGCATTTCAGAGGTGTCCTTAGCTTTTCCAATATGGTTACCTACTGAGATTCCTTTTGTCTCTCATTGTCAGGGTAATTTTGAAATTTAGAGCGTTTTGGCTTGTTTGCGAAGTTAGACGCTCAACTGCCTCTTTTTAAGAATTTTTTTTCAACTTTATTTAATTTTAACCAGTTACTCTGAATAAGACTTGATTATTCTATTAGGTGGAATAAACTATATCTCTGTATCGCTCTCTTAGCCTTGGGGGAACCCTATACTGTTTTATTTATCATTGTTTAAAGAAATAAGCAATGCCAAAGAAACCTCGACAAAGGTCTTCTTAGCTTTTTCAGTTTGACGTAGGTATCCTGTTGTATTTTCAGCCCCACTACACGCCCTTTTCGTTCTAGGAACCAACCCTTCTTGGTTTTGAGGGATAGACCATGCTTTCATTTTTCTTCAATAAAAGATTTTTTTATATCTTATTATTTTTCCGATCGAACAGAGTTATTACAAACTCTTAAAAAACATTTGGCAGAACTAGAAAAGTCAGAATTATGGCTTTCGAAAATGCCTAAGTGTCAGTGTTTCCCTTTTAATCCAATGCAATGTGTTATAAAATCCCCCATAGTCCAACACGATGGGTCAAAAACTACGCAAAGCTCCAATGGAATGCGAAGAGGAATATCCAGTTAAAAAGGAAAGTAGAGGCTCTACAAAGGATTTACGATCGGAACTACCTACCAGAAAGAGAGTAGAGGCTTTACAGAGGATTTACGATCGGAATTACCTACCAAAAAGAGAGTGGAGGCTCTACAAAGCGATTTGCGATCGGCAAAAAAGAGACCGGAGGTTTTATATAGGATGATGTATGTAGGAGAGCAGAGCAGAGCCTATATAGGTTCTAACATGATGAGGTAAATATATTTACCTCGGTCATAATTTTGATAAATAGAAACTTTTCCTAAAATCTATTGAAAAGTATAATAAAATATTTTCAGAAACTAAAAGCTTTGTATTCCAATTTAAGGAATAGAATTAGTTTAGTTCAATGACAGCCTAACCCTTTGCAAGCTAATATGTCTTTATTAAAGGAACTGTTTGAGGAACAGTCAAACAGAATTCAGATAACAGTGATTGGTGTTGAAGAAATTTTCCCACCTATAGCTCGGTAGTTTATACTAAAAAAGGAGCTAAAGTGATGTTACGTGGAATCTAAGTCTTGATACATACAAGAATTATGAGCATAAGGGCCCAAACTTGAGGCTATGCTCACAAGGAGGGAAGAGGGGTCGAAAATAGGCATAACTGAACAGGCATCAAATGCATGGTAGCACAGTTCTCCGTATAAAACTTCATTTTTCAACTTTCACTCAATTCACTTATTATTCAACATAAACCCTGGAATTCTCCTTTATAGAGGAAACCGAACCTCAGAGGTGACTAGCCTCTTACTAAAGCTTAACAGTTATCAAACAGTATCAATGTCCCACGAGCTCAGGGTAACCGTACTTATATGGACGTACTAAAATTAATGAATCTAATTTACGACTTCAGAGTATAATAGTTGTTTCCAAGATGACTAAAAATCTAAACAACCCAAACAAATTAAAAGAAAAAACAATCCAAAGATGTTAAATAATAAAAGAAATGGAATTTTTCTGAGATTTTCAATATTAAATGAAAAAAACAAGTGTTTTAACTGAAAGTATGGAGCAACACTAACGAACAGAAATTATTTCGTATATAAAAGGGGCTGTCCCCTCTACTTTCAGTTGAAAAAAATTGTTATTTATTTAATTGCTGATCGTTTTCTAAAATAATATCGGGATATACAGCTTAAGAACCTGCATTAATATAAACCGAAAACGAGACGAAAAATCTTCTCTCTGGCTCAATTTCTTCATTTCGTCACGATATACATCGAGCTTAGTTAGCTGTATAATTTAATTATACTGTATAATTAGTTAGCTGTATAATTCCCTGAGTCATAAGGTTCCCCTAATTTAAGTTCCCCTGAATTATAACCAATCTGATTTCATAGCTTATCCTACTTCTTAAAGACATCTCCTTTCCGATGAGGAACCCATTGATTTTTCTTGAAGTCAAGAACCTGTATTAATATGAACCGAATACGAGACGAAAAATCTTCTCGCTGGCTCAACTCCTTCATTTCTTCAAGATATACAATTTTATACACGTTTATGACCCTCTGCAGCCTTTTTTCCTTATTGATACTGGTTGATTAGTCCATGTTGTCTTTTGTTAGTTTGAATTTTGTTTTTCTTCGCTGTTTATCGTATTTGTTTTTGTTAATTTTTTTATAATACTCCGTACTTTGTGTTTTTTATACTTTACGGGTAATAAAATTCATTCATTCATTCATACATCGAGCTTAGTGAGCTGTATAATTAGTTAGCTGTATAATTCCCCTGAGTTATAAGGATCCCCTAATTTAAGTTCCCCTGAAATATAACCAATCTGATTTCATAGCTTACCCTACTTCTGTAAGGATAACTCCTTTCCGGTGAGGAACCTATTGATTTTTGTTCAAGTTAAGAACCTCCATTAATATAAACCGAACACGAGAAGACAACTCTTTTCTCAGGCTCAACTTCTTCATTTTGTCAAGATATACATCAAGCTTAGTTTGCTGTATAATTTAATTATACTGTATAATTAGTTAGCTGTAAAATTCCCATGATTTATAAGGTTCCCCTGATTCAGGTTCCCCTGAGTTATAACCAATCTGATTTCATAGCTTACCCTACTTCTGTAAAGATATCTTCTTCCCGGTGAGGAATCCACTGATTTTTCTTCAAATCAAGAACCCGCATTAATATAAACCGAATACGAGACGACAAATCTTCTCTCCGGCTCAATTTCTTCATTTCGTCAAGATATACATCGAGCTTATTTAGCTGTATATGGATTTGTTTCTCCGAACTTCTAGCTTCAGCAACTGCTCTTTGGTACTAAATATAAAGTACAGTTTATTGTTATTATTTTTTTACTTGGTTAATGTATATGTACAAATACAAGAGGCAGAACAAAGCCTCTTCCAACTCAGTCAGCAGCCGCAAACAATATTACAATAAAAAAACTTCACTAGAATTATGAATTCTCATTTTACTCAAAATCATCGATTCTAATAATAGAAATAATTCATAATCCCCACAAATTTAAAACTAGGATAAAACTGACTCATGTTCTTTTCTTTCCCTAGGCATTGACTGATGGTCATAGGCGATATTTTAGTGTTGAATCTCATTTAACTAAATGAATTTTCATCAAATCAGCCTGTTTTTCAAAAATGTCAAGGGGATAAAAGAAGAGATGCATAAAATATAAAAGAACTTATTCGTATTTTTTGCCTTTTTCATTAAAAATGTCAAGAAAATAAAAGAACGCATAAATAAAATATAAGAAAGCTCATTTGCTTTGTTTTGTGAAGAAGAAATAGCAATAGCTCTCAAAGGATTAAAAAACCATAAGGCTCCAGATGCTGATAGTGTGATAAAGGAATTTCTTAAACATGGTTGCTCTGAAGTTAGAAATAATTTACTGTTGATTATGAATACGATTTTTGAAAAAAGGGAAGTGCCGAGTGTTTTTTAGGAAAAACTTTAATTAAACCAGTGTATCAGAAATGAGATAAGAATGAGTGTCGTCATTATCGAAGTATTAGTCTGGTTTCTGTTGGTAGTCAACCAAAGGCGTCAACAACCTCTGGTTCTCAGTTTAAACATTAAGAAGAGGTGTTTGATCCTGTTGACAGAAGAGTGGCAGCAAAGGTATTCTCCATATATGATATATCAAACAAAGTTTTAGGAAAGAGCAATACAGTTTTAGAAAAGGTAGAGGAAGTGTCTACCAACTTTTCACTCTTAGGTTAATAATTGAGAAGTCCCTTTGTTGTCAAACACCTTTTCTCCTCAGTTTTATCGATTATGAGAAAGCTTTCGATTTTATTGATAGAAGAGCGTTAGCAAAGGTCTTCTCCTTGTATGGTATACTAAACAAATGCTTGAAAGTGATTACTACTATGTACGAAAATAATACTGCTGCGGTTAAGGTAGGAAATGAGGTTAGCAGCTGGTTTTGTATTATATAAAGAGTTGAGTAGGGTTGTGTTCTATCCCCATTTATATGGATCAATTAGATGGACTTTGTCTTAAGAAGCTCAGTAAAGGTAATTGGCAACCACAGAATCAAATGGGGAGGAAAAACTCTCCTGGACGAAGACTATGCTGATGATTTAAGCATCCTAGATGAAAGTGTGAGCAAAACGAATGAATTCCCAGAGGTTTGCTAGTAGAGGGTGCTAGAATAGGTTTGAATATTAATGTTAAGAAAATTAAGCCACTAAGACTAGGAATAAGTGAAGATGAAAAGGTGACGTTGGATAACAAAAAGATTGATCAGGTGGGTAGCTTTACGTAAATTGTTAGTATTATTAGTAGAGACGATGGGAGCAATGAAGATATTAAAAGTAGAATAACCAAGACTCAGAGTGTTTTTTTCACCGTTAAAAAAAAAATTGAAAGAATCGGAAGATAAGTGTGCGAACCAGGATTATAGTATTGGAAGATGCAGTCATGACAGTGGTCAAATATGGGTCGGAAATATGGCCACTCCAAGAAGTGGATGAAGATTTACTAGATGTATACCAGAGAAACTGCCTACAGATTGCTCTGGGTACTTGGGTGACTGATCGTTTTTCCAACTGCTGGCTGCAAGATAAGCGTGGTTCAATCTCTCTTACTAGGGCTATAAAAAAAGAAAGATTGAGATGGCTAGGGCAGGTTTTGTGGATGAACGGAGACAAATTATTAGGAAGGATCCTTTTCGGCTAACCGTCTAGAGCTAAACAGAAGGTAGGTCTTCCTTTTTAGAGGTGGGACGATGTCAAAAAGAAAGATGTAAAGGAAATGGGAACTTCCTCGGTGGTTGTAAAGAGAGAGGATTTGAAAAGACTGAGATGAACGAGGAGCGTGCATAGCTGTGCTGGCCAGTGGCAGCTTGGTGCCGAAGTGAGTTGTTAGTAGTCGAAGCAGTAGTGAAATTAGACTAATTCAACATTTTTAGAGGTAATAAATTCATAATGTAAAGAAAATCCTCTTTTTAAAATACTGAGTGACACAATAATGAACTGGCTATGAGAAATGAATGAATAACCGATTTAAATAAATGTATTGCATTTAATGGTTTATCAGGGAAGTATAATTAATTCCTAAAAATTGTCGAATGTTTAGGGAATTGAGTGGCGTAAATAAATATGTTTTATATTTTTTTTTTTTTAACTGAGGGAATGACTAACACAAAATTAGTATACTTATTATACAGTTAATTATTTTAATCGAAATGATTGCTAAATATTGTTTTTTTAATCCTGGCAATGCAAGTTTGGCGATGTTTGCTGGTGAAAGTAACCCTCAAAAATAACCTCTTTTATCATCTCCATCCCAGGGAGCTACTCTTCCAGTTCATTTGTACACTTGGAAGTTAGCAATAGTAAAAATTTAATAAATGTTATAAAAAGGTGAACTTACTTTCATATCATATTCTTCTTCATAAGCTTTACCAATTATAGAAATGAATTTGGAAAGGCATTCAAGCTGTTCTTCAGTGGGAGACTTCAGCAATTCAGATATATAAAAATTAACAATTTCAACTGTCACGATTTTCAATTTGAATAACTCACCAAAAAAGCTAAAAGAAATGCTACAATTAGGTCTTTTCTCAAGAAAAGAGCTAGATCCTTATCAAACTTCGAAGAATTCGTCTACCGAGGTCTTTTTTTTTAAACTAGCTGATTAAGAAATGAAGACTAAGGAAAATAAAACAAGAAAAGGGAAATCCTGATTATAAAAAGGAAAAGGCTTATAAAGAAAGAAAATCAAAAATATACAAACAAATAAGATACCAAATAAAGAGAAAACCAAACAGAGAAAAAAAAAGCAGATATTTCAGCAAAACACTTCATCGAGCCATTTTCCATGCTCAAAAGGAAATGATATATAAATAAACAAATCGAACAATCTTGAAGGTTAGTTTTTATTTTCTTTCTTATATAACCCTCGCTTGCCAAGCTCCCACAATAAAAGACCAATTTTAACTTTTAAAAACAAAAGCTTTTGCATTAGCATGTATGTCATTTCGTAGGAGCTGAATCTTACATCATGAGCTTAACGAATATTGAAAGTACAACAATGAAGTAAGTTGGTTCACATATTTTAATTCTTATGATACTTAGTTTCTTATTAGGATCTTAGAAGAACTGAATGTTCTAGGATTAAGGACAGGATGTACAATTTTTATTAGTATCAATTTACTGTACAAATTAACAAAAACGAACTATAACTGAATTTTCTGGCCAAATTGTCGCTTTGACAAATATGGAGCAAAAAAAAAGAATATACTAAAACATTCACGCAGTCAAAAAACTGAAAACAAATTTACCTGATATTCCCTAACATAATATGTTTTGATATTCCTTTCCTCTTGTCCAATTCCATTTCTATTTTTTTCGTCTTTTCTTCTGTATCGGCTTCCAGTTGGGCTTTCTGATTAGAAATAATCTCTTCTTCGAACTTTTTCTGTTTTTCAAAAGTCTGCTGAAACCTGTCGAGAAGAAACTCTCGGAATCTGATTATCCCTGTTCCACTAGCTGAGGGTATTTCAGTCTCAAAGATCAATTTACACACTTCAGCATATTTGGGAGTGTATATTTGGTCTTCAACAGCCTGAGTATAAAATGATATAAAAATACTTCAACATAAAAAGCGATAAGAAACAAATATGTTTTTAAAAATTCCAAGGAAATTACAGCCTTTGAACTGGACTTATTAGGAAATTCAAAAACTCAAATTCCAGGATTAAGAAACATTAAATAAGGTGAATTTAAAATTTGCCAACTCTGGCAGGGGATTAGGTATATAGGGAGGGAGTCTGAGTCATGATGAATAAGGAAACTGGCAAGTGATGTTAAGGTTGGGAAAGTATTAATAATAAAATGCTAGTCACTCATTTTATGACTAAAAGTGCAAGAGAATAGTCATAATATTATATACCCTATAGAACTTACTAATGGAGACAATAATGACTCAGATAAATTTCATGTACAGCTGCAGAATCAAATAAGTAGGGTTTAAGTAAAAAAATATGGTATTTTTATTAAGAGATTTTAATGCCCAGACCAAAAGACATAGGGATAGATGATATCCAAGCCTAAGTAGATTTCGTGCTGTAATGGATGTTAGTAGACTGTAGACTGTAATGGATATAAACAACTGCAATTTTGCAGGTATAATAATCTAGTTATAGCAAACAAAGTTTTTGCTCATGAACTGGTACATATGTTAACATAGTGTTAAAATTTTTACAAGACAGCTAACCATTTTCATAATGTTGCTGTAAGCCTGCGACTGGCAGGATCGATGCAAGGCACAAGGGTTACAAAAGGGCTGTTAGTAATGTTGAAAGAACAGATCACCAAATAGTAGCTTTTAAGGATATTTTGAGCTGAAAATTCCTTTTCGTAACTAGCTACCGGGATGTTATGACGTTGGAAGATTCAAGAATGAGACATTGAAAGAATATTTTCAGGAACAGTTGAATGCTAAACGGGAAAGTTTAAAATTTGACAATTTGGAAGATGGATATAATAATTTTCGCAAAATAGTTTATGAAGTCGCTGATGGTATTTTAAGGAAGAAAGGTAGGAACGCAGCTAGGAATGTTCGTGAAGATGGCTTATGTTTATCAGAAAGGAAGAGAGACCTGTAAAAGCATTATCTGAGCATAAATAATATGAAATAAGTTTACATGAAAATAAAAAATCATATAAGTTTATATGAAAATATTTAGTATGAAAATAAGAGGAATTTAGAAAAAAAGAAAGCATAAGAATGTGAATTAATGTGTGAAGTCGAGGCCATGGATAGAATTACGGTAGATCTAGAAGATGCAGCCAGATGGCACGATCGTAAAATATCGTAGAGGCATATAAGTAAATTTAGAGGAAATGATCAATCTGAGTTTGTCTTAGTTAAACATTGGAATGGGGCCACGATTAATGAGAGGGAAAGAGTAAGAAGAATGGAAAAAACATTTGAGAATGAAATAAACCATGATAGGGTTACAAATAAAGATACAAACCAAAGGGAAAAAGTTTATAAAACTTAGAATGTGAATGAATATTTATTTTGTGAGGAAGCATTAGTGATTCATTTAACAAACTTGAAAATTAACAAACTTAAAATTTTCTTTCTTCTAATCCCTTAAATTTTCATATTTTGTTACTTAGCCTTTAACACTTTTTTTCAAAATTTTAAAGCTCTTATCACAATTTTAATAACATTAAAAAACATTTTCTTCCTTTTAATAAGCTTAAGTTGCTAAAGTATTAAAAGTAATTCCTCTGTGTTTCAAGAATCACTGTTTATTCAAACTTTCAGATTTATTACGTTAATTTTTGAAAACAAAAGACTTTACAATAAAGAATATTAACGAATTCCAATTTATTGTTCTTTCTAACAACCTTAAGTTTCAGTTTTCAAAACCTAAGCCATGAACACTTCAAGAACGTAAGTTTTTTTTCAAATTCCACAACTTGAAATACACATACCTTGACATACAGGACGTGGACCAGAACATAAAGTTTTACTTCGGCATCGATTTTTTTGAAATTATTGAGAAAGAGCCATTGCATAAAACTTGAAACTGTCGTTACTTTAGGACTTTCGCAGATAAGCGTTTTCAGTTGCCTGACAATAGCAATTTCAACATTCTGTAAATAAAGCTAATTAGTGTGAAATTTGTCTCTCTCTTATTGTCTTTCTGTTATAAGCAGGTCAACCGAGGATTGAGTTTTTTTTTAGGATTATTTGCATTTTCTCTGATTTTGGTTCAAACAAACCACCTCTACCCAAAAAAAAACTGTAGAATGGTGTCACAAAATATATTGCTATCCTATATTAATGTATATATATATATATATATATATATATATATATATATATATATATATATATATATATATATATATATATATATATATATATTTATATTTGTACCCAACGTATATACGTACATCCATATACACGATTATAAATAACCAGAGCGGTAAACTCTGCCTGGTTTGTAGTTCTCAGCACACGGAAGTTTTGTACATATGTGGTTCTCGTTGTAACTCATCTTCTAACCGCTTGAAACTTTTTTCCTTGAAAACTTTTTCCCTACATTTTTCATAGTTTTCTAATGCCGCTTGATTATTTTGTTACAAAATTGAGCCTTTTTCGATTCGTTGTGATTTTTACTCGTTGTGAGTCGTCTTTGTGTAGGAATTGCTGTAATGCTCGGTTTCGATTGTCTTTTAACCGTACATTTTGTTTTGCTGCATTTTAGTTCATTATAGCCTCAGACATTTTTGCCGTGCCTTTTGTTGAAACTGTTTGGATTACAAGATTAGTTTGATTTGTCAAATTAATTCTTCATCTTGAAAAGTTTCACATGACGTAGTGACATTGATATCTGTTTAACACTAGACTTGGTCTTGCAACACTTTCATTTATCTTGCTGTCATTTTTTCCATGCCTTTTGCTTTAGTTGTTAGGAACCATTTGCTTTCATTTGCAATTTCGCATCCGTCTGCTTTTTATTCGATCAATAATGCTTGTTGTCACACATCTTTTAACCGTAGAGTTAAATTAACATTTCCTTTCAAAAAAAGGCATTTAAATTTCTTGCCCTTTTCCGAGATTCTAGCTAATCAAAGTTTTAATAATTCTCGGATGTCCATAGTAGTTATCATGTCTATAATAATTCTTTTGCCACCGAAGCCCCTGAAAGGAAAATCACCAGTTTATTCTACTTGTTTGACTATTTCTTTGTACCTCCTTGTCATCAAATGAAAACTTTAGCTGAGATCTCAAAGACGTCATTTATCTGCTCTCACTGTCGATCCTTATTTCATTTCATATTTCTATAAAAAAACGAAAAGTTAACCCTTTATTTCTTTGCTTTAGTTCTTCCCCTTTGGTGTGTCAACCTTTCTATTAACCTGAGTCTAAGGTCCCGTCGTCCATACCAGTTGCCAATTTTGAGCCTTTCAATGCTCATTCCACACCACTCCTTGTCTACCCTCAAGCTAATCCACCAAATTTTATATCCACCTCTTCCCAGCTTCAAACTATTAACTAAAAAAGATTGATTCTACTTTTTACGGGTAAAAAACTAGTAAAACCTTCACAGTTTACCTGAGAGTATTCAAATAAAAGATATAGTTTCTACTCTTTAATAAATGCACATTTTGCAAAAGAGGAAAATTTTACCCGCAACTATTTCAATTTACCTAAGCTTTAAAAAGTGACTCATCCCCTCCAACTTTATCAAACGACTTAGTAGCACGTCAATCGTGAAATCGCCAATGAAAATACTGGAATTAAAATACTCCAAATACTGAGATTATAATATCCACCAATATAACCAAATTTTATATCCACCTCTTCCCAGCTTCAAACTATTAACTAAAAAAGATTGATTCTACTTTTTAGGGGTAAAAAACTAGTAAAACCTTCACAGTTTACCTGAGAGTATTCAAATAAAAGATATAGTTTCTGCTCTTTAATAAATGCACATTTTGCAAAAGAGGAAAATTTTACCCGCAACTATTTCAATTTACCTAAGCTTTAAAAAGTGACTCATCCCCTCCAACTTTATCAAACGACTTAGTAGCATGTCAATCGTGGCTGGTGAGCATAAAAATAGGTGACATAAAATTTGTTCACTCAGGCAGAAAGGATGGGGCACACAGACGGGGAGTAGGGCTCATGATGCATAAGAAGCTGCCAAGTCTTGTTTAGGCTGGGAAGATACTAATAATATAATACTAATTGCTCATTTTATGACTAAGAAGTTCAATGTATCAGTTACAGTAGTATATGCCCTATTGGAACCAGTTGATGGAGATACTAGCTACTCAGATGAATTTTACGAACAGTTACATCAGCAAATAGACAGGGTACGAGGTTGAAATATGGCGTTTTTGCTTGGAGATTTTAACGCCCCGGTTAGTAGAAATTGGGATAGGTGTGTATCCTAGCCTTGCTAAATTTGGTGTAGGAAAAGAAAACAATAATGGCTATTCACTTTTGTAACTTTGTCGGTATAACAACCTAGTTGTAACCAACACGGATTTTGGTCATAAAATGGCCAATAAGTTGACATGGTATTCACGTGATGGTAAGACAGCAAAACTTATTGATTATGTTATTGTAAACCGAAGACTAGCAGGATCAATACAAGATACTAGGGTTAATAGGAGTGCTGTTATTGGTGTTAATAGTAAAGATCACCGTCTAGTAGTGTCTAAGGTCAATTTAAAGCTGGAATTTCGTAAGGGTAACTACCTCCGGAAAGTTATGATGCTGGTAGACTCCAGGATGAAAATTTGAAAAAACTTTTCTGGAACAGCTGAATACAAACCATCCACGAGGAAAATTCAAACTTTTCTAAACAACTTTACCTGGAGATCACCACTACTCAAGAATTCGTTCATAATGCCATGTGTTTTCCTCTGAATTTCGTCTTCGGCACGATCGGGCTTGCCTTTTATATCTGATTTAGCTTTGAAAGGTACTTGTTCAGTTGTTGGATCTGCAGCACCCTGTTGCGATAGTGAGCTTTTCCTTGAAGCCTTCTTTCTCCAGACTGACTGTGTAAAGATACGAGTTGCTTGAACAGTCTTTTGGAGTTTGGTTGGAACAACTCTGTAGCCAAATGGACGACTGGAATAAACCACTTATTACAAAATGCACAGTGCAACGCTTCCAGAATGATTTCAATGATTTTAAATTCTCTTGTTACAAATATAGCGTGTTCACCATCCATGCTTATAGTGTGAAAAATTCCACCTTTTTAGGAGACTGGACAAAGTCAATTGCTTTTTTGATGTCTAATCAATCGACTACTGACATAATGTGAAATGTTTTTCATAGAAATTTATCAAAAGAACCAAAAATAATTTTTAAATAAACAGTGATTGTTTAATATTGCAATTTTGTGTAGGGACTATATATTAAAAAAACTGATTTACATTTTATTACTTATTTTAAAAAATCTTTCAACATATTCTTTCGGTGTGAGTTTCGGTGTTTGAGGAGCTAGAGCTCCAAGGCAGTACTCTAACCCGACAGATTGATAACTTATGCACGGTCATCGTTCAAACAGGTCAAAATCAGCCCATCTTTCACTATAGAAGTTGGTGGAGATGGAGGGAGATGAAGGGGTCGCGGATTCACTTTTCGATTTAGTTTTACATATTGAAGAATATTTTATGTTTACAATTCAGACGAGATAATACCCGTCTCCCTTCTTTGGGAAACGGGTAACGGAATAGAACTTATTAGAGCTGGGCTTTTATTTGTTTTTTTTTTCAAACAAAGCCGCAGCTTGGGTAAGATATCTCAAAAAATTAAATGTATCATAAGTCCTTATGGACCAAATTCGCGGCTTTAAGTCTGAAAAAAAAGTTTACAACATCCAGTAAGACGAGTGAAACTTACTGAAGTCAAATTTTTGTTTTAAAGAACAGGTTACAGTGTTAACAAGAAAACAATTAAATGTAGCGTAGGTGAGTCTAATAAAGGGATATGGCATAACAAAGGAGCAAAAATAAAATGCAAGTTAAAATAGATAGCAATATAAGAATTATCAATGCATGAAACGTAAAAAAATTTTAGGGGCCTATTTATTTCAGGAGTGTAATAAGAGCTATAAGTACTTTATCACGTACTCTGTGTCTACAGGTCAACGTTAGTGCGTTGGGTCTAACCAAAAGCAAAGAATAAGCAATTGCATAAATAAGAAAATTCAAACTTGGTTTTGTTCACACGATACCCATAAAGTCAATACCAGAAGCTTTTCGAATACCCGAAGTCTAGTTACTGTCCAAGCTGTACTTAGCAGTAATCACACTGAAAAGACTATTTAATAATTATGGTGAAATTCCACCGATTACTTTGAAATTTAATTAATTATTTTGATTGTCATCCTAGATTCTACCTGTCACTAGCTCAACAATGTTACTGCCTCACATCACGGCCCAACAATTCTCAACTGGAACTAATATGTTTAGCCTAGGCCTTATATCTTTATTACATAGAACAAACTGTTTAAGAAATTTCTGACAATCACAAAAAGAATTAAACGAAGACTTTAAAGAACAGGTTATAGTGCTAACTAGAAAACAATTCAAGGTAACGTAGTTGAGTCTAATAAAGGGATATGCATAAAAAAAGGAAAAATAAGAAACAAGTTAAAACAGATAACAACGTAAGAATTATCAATGCATGGAACGTAAAAAATTTTTAGGGTCCTATTTATTTCAAGAGTGTAATTAGAGCTACCAGTACTTTATCACGTATTTCATGTCTACTGGTCAACGCTAGTGTGTTGGGTCTAACCGAAAGCAAAAAATAAACATTTGCATAAATAAGAAAGTTGAAACTCGATTTGTTCACCTGATTGATATAGTCAATACCCAAAGCTTTGTCTAGTTACTGTCCAAGCTGCATTTAGCAGCAATCACACTGGAAAGACTATTTAATAATTATTGTGAATCTCCACCCATTACTTTGAAATTTAATTAATTATTTTGATTGTCACCCTTGATTCTACCTGTCATTAGCTCAGCAATGCCACTGCCTCACATCACGGCCCAAAACTTCTTAACTGGAATCCATATGTTTAGCCTAGTCTTTATATCTTTATTACATAGAACTAACTTTTTAAGAAATTTGTGACCTTCTTACTAAGAATTAATTATTTCATTTTATGTGTTAAAGCCCGGAGAGAAGTCCTTACTAGGAATAGAGTAATGAGCTTACGGTGGTCCGAGTCTAATATTAGTTGCACTTGGACGGGATACAAAAGAACCTTCATCATTTAATAGTGCTGAGTATCTTCCACCACCTGTTTGTACTGCCATTGGAGTCAGGCCAGCCCCTTTACTCCAGGCTTTTGTTGGCCCCAGTTTCATTTCTCCTGGCTCTCTGGTCTAAAAAGAGAAGCACCAATTTTGCAGTAGAATAAAACGGCAAGAATCTCAGGAAAAAAATATAATGGACCATTCTACAATTATTTTGGTTGGAATGACTATCACTGAACTTATTTAGCAATGAAGAGGAGAAAAACTAATCATCTTCAAGAAGAAGAAAAAACAAATTATAAATTTCACTCAAGTTTCATATGCAGCCTATTCGTTATCGCAATAAAAACACAGGCACCACAATATCACAAGCTAAGTAGAAGACATTTGGTAAAATACATATTTTCTTCTGATCTAGGTACTTCGTGTAGAAGCTGTCGTAGAAATTTCGAAAAAAAACTTCGGAAATTATAATTTCTAGTGCTGTTTTTAAGAGTCAAGTGTTTACCCTCCTGCCATTCATTTCCCTAAACATAACCTATCAAAATTTTCTGAAATAAGCATTTTGTTCAGAATATTTGAAATAGTCTCTTTGAGAATGTCACCCCCCAGCCCTCAGGGCATGAACTAAAGTTATTGTACTTGTCCATTATCAGCAAATCAGACTCTTATGAAAGGGGAGATCGTAACTTCGGAGATCATGTCTTTCGGAGGGGGCTAATTCAACGAGAAATCAGAAGTTCTAACGCCCTTTTCCAGAGTCAAAAGTGATCGGTGGGCAACTAGCCTGGTGGTGAGGATCGCAAGTTATTCCCCGTGGCATTTCAGTTTTTTTTATAAAAGAAATGGTCTTATAAGCTGTGGAAGAGGCTTATTTTATTGCAAACTTGAAAGTTCGAGTTCCTTTTGAAAGAGTCAAAAGTGATCGGAAGGCAAGTAGGCCCTCCCCCTTTACCCTCCTTTCCCCAAATACATCTGATCAAATTTTTCAGATTAATGTGTCGTTCAAAATGGCTTAAATATCATACATTAATGCTTCCAGGGTTAACCCCCCCTTCCTCAAACTCTGGGAGAAGGGTTGCAAGTTATGGCTTGGGGCAAATTAGGACTTTATGGATTGGGTGGTCATATACTTCGGAGGGGGCTCAATTTTATTGGAATTTGAAGTCCTAGTGCACTATTTAAGAGCTAAAAGTGGTCGGAGGGCAAGTGACTACTTACAATACCTGCAAGTACACCACCTCAATACCTCTGGAGCATACGTACCTTACCTGAATACAAATGGAAGACCATAATACATCAGAAGATGTCCAGTGTGAGAGGCAAGCTTTCTCACCCACTTTTTCTTTTCAGTAAGTACTGACACCTTGTTCAAACTTGAAGAAAACAGCTCTGAATGTATCAAGATCCTTTAAGAACCATCCAAGAGGATGTAATTCACAGCAACACCCAAATACAACACACTTTTAGACATGAAAGATATTCAAATTTTTTTTTTCAAAATATGCAATCTGCTTTAATAAAGAGTGAATTATTCAATGGAACTTACAGTAAGTACTCACACCCTCTCAGTAAGTACTGACACCCTAAGAAAACTTGAACAAAACAGCCCTGAATGCATCGAGATCCTTTGAGAACCATCTAAAAAGATATAATTCAAAGCAACACCCAATTACAACTCACTATTAGACATGAAAGGTATTCCCTTAATTTCATCCCAAAATATGCAATCTGCTTTAATAGTGAACTATTCAAAAAAGAGTGATCTATTCAAAGAAAACATAGTTTAAAAGGTGATTTGTCAAATGAATAGACTGAATATCTTTTCTAAGATAATCTCATACACAGAAACTCATTTTTGGGGGGACAGATAATTATTAAAGAGAAAAAATTTATTCAGTTAAATTTTGGCAGCCTCTTGACATAGGCAGCGTAATTGTACCTCCTAAGAAAGGAGCAATATTGCTTCAATGTATCATTTCTTTTTAGAACACTTCATATAAAGAATGTTATTGACCCTTCGAAGGGGGTTTTATTCGACCGTAAATCGAAAGTCCTAGTGCCATTTTTAAGCACTATCAGGTCTTTTCGAAGCTCTAGCTATTGAACTATCTAGCTACCTTACTATTGGGGAAGAGTACAACCAAGTGTCTGATCCTGGGTGTGCAAAAAGATTAACGATATTAAGGTGACATTTTCATGGAATAGGGTGGTGGAGGGGTTGATGATAAAGCAAACTTACACATTAGGTGCACCTAGCTTGTAAAAAGAGCGCATCTGAAATATTATATTTATAAAAATTTTGGTGAAGCCATAATCCTGCTTTGTTCTAATTCTGTTTGTGCTAATTTCTATTCATTTTAGGATGGACTCAGCTGTTAATTATAATTTTCTATTTATTTACTTCTATTTTATTTATTCTATAATTTTCTATTTTAAAGTTTCTATTTTATTCATTTTTATGTTTCATTTAGTTATTGATATTGATTTCTTTTCATTTTAGGCTTGAATTACTATTTGGCTCTATTTTTCCCGTTTTTGTCTGAATTATATTTTAAATTTGCCTAACAAATTTCGTACATTTTTGAAGTAGAACTACGTTTCCCGGGCAACGTGAAGTATTGCGGCAACCTTTGTCCAAATTCGCCAGTTAAAGTGTTGCAAGAGCAACACTTTGGTTTTGTTTCTACGCTATTGATCAGTAATCACATGATCAACGGCTATTCCTCAGCGTTGAAAAAAATGACAACAAAATATATATTGAAAAAATGGACTAAATTGTCTTTGCAGCCAGTGGAACCTTATCCCTTTCAATCGTGACGGTTGACAACTCGGAACAATATCTTAAATAATCTAGTTGGTATTATAAAGCTATCCCTAACTTTTCAGGATCAAAATACCATAGATAACATTCTATTAATTAATACGAAACTATCTCATTGTTTTATAATCCCGTTTGTGCTTGTTTCGTCACTATCAATTAAATGATGAAGTTGTCAGCCTATCGAAGTTTTTACAAGGGTATGTTCAAACAAAACGCAATCAGTTATCACATGACCACAAGCTATTCCTCAGCGGTTAAAAAACAACAACTAAAAAATAATATCAAAAGAAGGGACTAAATTGACTTTGCAGCCAGTCGAACTTTATCTTTTTCAATCGTAGACAGATTCAAAGAGATAAAATACAATGTGCACCACTTTTCGCAAATTTCTAGCCCAAAGGGAATAGATTCCTACTTACTAGTCCCTCTCCCGTGATAGACATCAAGTTCACCGCAAACAAATAAACGGGTACACCAACTAGCAAAAGTTGCAAACCCTTCATTGCTGAAGATGATTTTAGCCCAACAGCCAATTATTACTTACAAATCCCCTACATGTCTTACAACAGAAACCAAATTGGTTTTACCACCAAATACACTGGAAACAAATAATAGATACACACACTAGAAAAGTTGCTAACCCATCATTGCCGAAGGTGATTATTACCTAACAGCTAACTGTTGCTTACAATTCCTCTATGTGTCTCACAATATTTATCGGCCAAGATTTCGTTTCGGTGTGTACCGTACTACTGAAGTTGTCAACCCCTTAAAATTTTCAAACTGGTACAACTCATGAAGGAATTTTTGTACCAAAAAATCGATGTCATATACTTTGATCAGCTCATCAAGAGCTATCGATTGCCGTCAAAAATTTTTTTTCTGTCTTAGTTCAAAACTTGATTTTTTTTTTGCCGTAGGCCAACTTTCCAACGTCACCACTTAGAAAGGAGCAAAGGATAAATTCCAATTTTTTTTGGCATTGAGAGAACTTTTAAAGTTTGTTAGGCACATTTAATACCATTTCTCTACCGCAGTTCCAAGTCCAAAAAACTGAATGATTAACTCAGCTAAAATCACGAACAGAAATAGGTAGAAACAATAGATGGCAGCACTTCCAAACCCGTGGGAAAATGTCACATTTTGGCTTCTGTAAATTTTCTATTTATCACTCAAAGAAGATATATTGGCTGTGGGGCTGGGTAACTGCCCCATATATTTAACATTTATAGATTTTAGTCCATCTTCAATTTGAAAGTGGTGCCTGCCTGCTTGCCTGCTACAACGGAGCGTTCTACTCGAAAGCGGAATCAAAATTGTATAGAATCAAAGGAGAAGCAAAAACCATCCTTTTTGGCCCCAGGCAAGATTTCTGCGGAGCTTTCCAAAATGTAATGTCAAATTCATAAATCTGGCCTAAGGTCCATACTTTCCGTAAGAACCGCACAGGTTAGACCCTTACCAGTTCCTGGAATAAGCTGAGATCGGCGGTATAGGGAAAAAACGGACAAAACCAAAGTGTTGCTTTCGCAACACAATTAGAAAAGAACACAACAGCCCTAGATTTAGGAATCCAAATTATGAATTTATAGTTTTAGTCGTAATGCCTACACTAGTCTTAAATATAAGTTATTTAAATGCACTCAGTTTAAGAATGACCCAATACAGATTATTGTTTGATTCAAGACAGACACAAGTGAAGAAAAATAAAAGCAAAAGCTTACCATTCTTTGAAGAGGGTGGTAAGAAGACCTTGGTCTTCTCTTGGTAAGGTGATCTTGGCCATTAAGCAAGCCTTTCTTCCCATAGTACGATTGCAAACCTCCGTCGTAAGGAAATTGAAATAAATCAGGCTCCGCCGTCCCTTTAAATTGAAAAAAAGAATAATTATTCAACATTAATTCGAGATATAAAAAAAAAGAATTACAAGAGCAGATTAAGATTAAATTAATCGTATCCTCAGATCTTAAGCCTAACTTTAATATCTTTGTTTATTTTATATCTAAGTGAATTTTCTATTTTACAATTTAAATTATTTTACTAGTTTATTTCAAATTATTTATGTTCTACTTCAATCAATCAATCAATTTATTGATACTAAAAGAAAAAACTATTACAAAAGTAAAGTGGTTACTAGGCCCAAGAAGCTTTGCTTGCAATGGACTACAGAGAACAAGAATAAAACACTATTATAAAATATATACAAGAAAAAACAACACTGGCACAAGAGAAGGACATTGAATAGATAGGATATTTAACAGATAGAAGATTTAGAAGGAGATTTAACATATAGCTGAAAATGATTTTGAAAGAAGAGAAGAGACATACAAATTAGGAAAGGATTAATAAAGAGAGAAAAAATTATTTAATTGGAAAGACCCGACGAAATAATACCTTTGCAGAAAGAAAAAGAGGGACATCCGATGGGATGAAGATCCAAAATAGAATTGATTGATATACTGGAGACCTCTGGGCTGCTGTAGAAGATCGTTTTGGTAAAATAAATCGCCGAGAAGAATTACATAAAGAAGAAAAGTACCTGCCTGAGCCTGTCCGTGAGAAAAACTGCTGTAGGGGCGGTGGGAGAGTTCCTAGAAAAGCAGAATGCGTAAAATAAAGAGTACTTTTACCTATAAAAGCGGAGCTATTCCAGTATCATTATAAAGATCAGAGGAAGGGCAAGGCAGAGGGAGAATAAAGTAGCCTCCATTGCCCTATTTTGGGCTCTCTGTTGTGAGCGGAGAAGAGATTTATTAGTATTACCCCAGGCTGAGCAGCAAAAAAAAGGTAAGGATATATAAAAGCATAATAAAGAGAAACCATAATATCAGGAGGAAGAAATGAGTTAATCCGGTGCAACATTGAAGACTGGTGAAAGAATAAGGAACGGGTGTAAGTTTTATGCGGTTTAAAAGAAAGAAAACAGTCAAGAGACACACTAGGAAATTTCATCATAGTAGCTTGTGGTATAATATCGTTCCCAAAAGTCAGGGTGATTGCCTCCTGTACGTCTCGCATACGGTAAGGGGTCCTGAAGTTGACAATGCCACTCTTTAGGCTGTAATAGGCCATACCAATTGACCAGCACCAATCCTTTACTTTATGAAGAAAACCTTGAGCTATAGAAGTGGCAGATGGCAGGTCCACTGCAGCAATGAAAAAGTTACTGCCATCAGCAAAAAGAACAGGGTGAAGATGGGGATGAAGACCATCAACAATATCATTAATGTAAATTAGAAACAAAAGTGGTCCAAGCACAGAGCTTTGTGGGACACCTTTCAATACAGGCAAAGTAGAGGAACAAGTACGATTAACCAAAACATACTGAGATCTCTCTGAGAGGTAGGACCTAAATCATTTTAGTGGGACTCCATGTACTCCAAATAAAGATAGTTTAGACAGAAGAACATTGTAGTCAACCATATCAAAGGTCTTTGAAAAATTGAGAAACAGACCCAAAACACACAAGCCCTTGTCCAGATTAACACGCACAAACTCAGTTTCATCAGAAAGTGCGTGCAAGGTAGAGAATGTGGGACGAAAACCATACTGATGGTTAATGATGAAAGAATTTCCAACAGTCGAATTAGTACTAAATACAAATGAAAAGAGTCGACGATACACTACTTTTTCAACAAGCTTTGAGATGACGGGAAGAAGAAAAATTGGTCTGTAATTTGAAATTAGAGAAGAATCACCTTTTTCATGCAAAGGTACAACAGTAGCAACTTTAAATAAATGAGGGAAACTACCAAAAGAAAGAGTAGAGGTTAGTTATGTGTGAGATGGGATGAGAAACAAACTGACTGATTTTTGATCTTTTACTTTTTTTTACTTGATTTTTACTCTTTTTTCATTGCAATAGTTAATTGTATACAATCAAAATTGAACAGAATAACGATGCTTATTTCTACAACTATAAGCAACCAGTACACTTTGTTTTTTTTTACCATAGTTAATTATATCGGATCACAATGCTTATTTCTATGACTATATGTTACTCACACTCTTTCATCTTTACAATTGTTAATTGTATAGAGTCAAAATTGGACAGAATTATGATGCTTATCTCTATCTTATCTCTACGAATTTAAAGCTACCCATACAATTTGTTTTTTAATATAGTTAATTATATAGAATCACAATGCTTATTTCTTCGACTATATGTTACCCACATTCTTTCTTCATTGCAATAGTTAATTGTATACAATCAAAATTGAACGGAATAACGATGCTTATTTCTATGACTATAAACAAACCCATAGACTTTGTTTTTTTACCTTAGTTAATTATATAGAATCACAATGCTTATTTCTACGACTATATGTTACTCACACTCTTTTATCTTTACAATAGTTAATTGTATAGAATCAAAATTGGACAGAATTATGATGCTTATCTCTACGAATACAAGCTACCCATGCAATTTTTTTAATATAGTTAATTATATAGAATCACAATGCTCATTTCTTCGACTATATGTTACTGACACTTTTTCTTCATTACAATAGTTAATTGTATAGTAAGTAAGTAAGACGGTACTAGACCTTTATGGTCCAAACCGGCTGTGTTGATCTCCATTCATGTCCCTTCAGCCAGGAGGTGCAATGGGGGGGGGGAGGGGGCTGGGGGTCAACCATCCTGTGCTTTCACACACCCTTCCTGCTTACCTTCCCCAGATTTTTCCAGGTACCCATTGAGAGATGGGTTGAATCTGACTGAGCTTACAGAGTCACGTCAGTGACCCCCGTCCCAAACCAAATAACTGGCCAAAACTGGACCAATTGAACCCATGCCCCTTGGACAAAGAATTCCAACACCAGCGCACCAACCACTCAGCCAGGGCGGCTATTATAGCTGTCCTGGCTGAGTGGATACAATCAGTTAATTGTATACAATCAAAATTGACAAGAATCACAATGCTTTTTTTACGACTACATGTCACCCACACTCTTTCTTCTTTACAATGGTTCTTTGCATAGAATAAAAATTGAACAGAATAACGATTCTTATTTCTAGTCTACAGGCTGCCCATACTCTTAGTTTGTTACAATAGTTAGTTGTATAAAATCAAAACAATTTATAATCACAATGCTTCTTTCTATGACTATATGTTACTTACACTCTTTCTTATTTACAATAGTTAATTGCGTAGAATCAAAATTGAAGAGAATCACATTGCTTAATTCTACGACTATAAGCTACTTATACACTTTTTTTTTACCATAGTTAATTGTATAGAATCAAAATTCTATAAAATCACAATGCTTAAGTTATCCACACTGTTTACTCTTTACCATGAAAGTTCTTAAGCCGAGCTGGCCAGCCATGACAAACAACAACAAAGAGATATAAATGAAAAGACAGCAGACAAGACTGCGTCCAGCAGAGTGAAGAGATTAAAGACTAAAACAATGCTTATGTTTCTCATATATATAAACTAGGCGTCTTCAGCACAAAAGAAACAAAAAAAAAAAAAAAAATGAAACTAAATTGAACTAAAAACAAATAAAATCAGCACAAATATTAATAAAATATAATTGTCGTAACCGATCCACGTAGGGAACAGAAGTTATTAGAATTACCTCGAACTAACTAAGTATAATGTGTAAGAATTGAAATGAATTTAATTACTCTGTTGCTAAATAATCCTTTTATAAGCTATTCTTGAGGTAATTCTTGTTGGTCTAGTAAGAAATCTTGTCCCCTGTTATTATGTAAAATTTTAATTTCTTTATTGACTATTGGTTCATTTTTAAAAAGGTTATCATAAATTCGGTCAATATTTGAATTTCCCGTGTCTCTATTTATGCTATTAGTTCTTATATAGTTTCAATAGCCTCCCTTGGCCACTAAGAAAAACCTCTATCATTGGAAATAGCAATAGCATCATCAAATTGTACAAAATGTTCAGGATGAAAGAAAATATTTATCAAGATGATTGCTTACTTGTAGGGTTTTTTTCTATTGTTTTGTGATTCTAAATAATTTTTCTTAAGAAATTATTTATGAGTTGTACCAATATAAAACTTCTCACACGAACAAGAAATTTTAAGGATCCCAATTTCTAAATTTCTCCAGATGAAACCCTTCTCCGAATGAGGGAGACTAACTCGTTTATAATAGCTATAAGATATTATATCCTGGCTTAGAATCCGGTACACAAGAACTTGGGATTGAATTTTAATTAAAAAAATTAAATTCTTTAATAACTAATTCATATTTTATACATATTTATACCGTGTTGGCTTACTAGGTTGTGCAGAGTGAATTTTATAGATATCTTTAAGTTATTTGTTTCCAAATTTTAGTTTATAAGTTGTACATTTGGATTAAGGGACATTTCAAGTTAATTTTTCTCGGAAATTTAAGGAAACTGGGAAAAGGGCAGGTAGAAAGTATTGCACCAATATATTGGACCAGTCCAAATCTATTATTATACTTATGTGTTTTTATCAACTTTTGTACGTTTTACTTTTGTGCGTTATTTGTGCATTATGTTTAAACAGCTGACGAAACATCACAACGGTAAGCAATACGGTTACATCATTGAAAAACAATTTGGAGTCCTTTTTAGTGTATTCTCCCATGTGTAAAGATATGACATACGTCTCTTGTGTTCTACTTACAACTTTTATAAAAACACAGAGGACTGTGCAAAGAAAGAAAATCCTATCTTGCTTTTTATTACGAGTTGCTTTCCACGGTGAAGATGCCAACAACATTTACTTTATTAACGTAAACCTAGACCACCACTAATAAGTCCGTCAACCAACAAAATCCCAAAGATTGCTAATTACTATTTTCAAGAATTTGTCCTTGTCTCGCACTTTTTATTGTTGGCGCTGAAAAATTCAATAGCCCTGTTATTGAAGATAATAGTTTTCTGTTTGGTGTAAATTTTTCAAAACAACTTAAATATAGCTATAAAATACAATCTGCACAACCTAGAATGCCAATACGGTATAAAAATAACGAAAAAGAATTAATAATTAAACAACTTCTTTTAAAATTGTAATTCAATTCCAAGCCCTTATGTACTGTATTCTAAGCCAGGATATATTATCTTATAGCTTTTGTAAGCCAACTGATTCTAATCATAGTTCCCCTGAGAAACACTGCCTATTCCACCTTACAGAAGTTGTCATCTCCACGACATAGGCCAATCACTCGGTATATGTTATTTTATTCAAGTAACCCTGTTATTGAAGAAAATAGTTTTCTGTTTGGTGTAAATTTTTTAAAACAACTTAAATATAGCTATAAAATACAATCTGCACAACATATAATGCCAATACGGTATAAAAATAACGAAAAAGAATTAATAATTAAACAACTTCTTTTAAAATTGGAATTCAATTCCAAGCCCTTATGTACTGTATTCTAAGCCAGGATATATTATCTTATAGCTTTTATAAGCCAACTGATTCTAATCATAGTTCCCCTGAGAAACACTGCCTATTCAACCTTACAGAAGTTGTCACATCTACGACATAGGCCAATCACTCGGTATATGTTATTTTATTCAAGTAACCCTGTTATTGAAGAAAATAGTTTTCTGTTTGGTGTAAATTTTTTAAAACAACTTAAATATAGCTGTAAAATACAATCTGCACAACATATAATGCCAATACGGTATAAAAATAACGAAAAAGAATTAATAATTAAACAACTTCTTTTAAAATTGGAATTCAATTCCAAGCCCTTATGTACAGTATTCTAAGCCAGGATATATTATCTTATAGCTTTTATAAGCCAACTGAATCTAATCATAGTTCCCCTGAGAAACACTGCCTATTCCACCTTACAGAAGTTGTCACATCCACGACATAGGCCAATCACTCGGTATATGTTATTTTATTCAAGTAACCCTGTTATTGAAGAAAATAGTTTTCTGTTTGTTGTAAATATTTTAAAACAACTTAAATATAGCTTTAAAATACAATCTGCACAACATATAATGCCAATACGGTATAAAAATAACGAAAAAGAATTAATAATTAAACAACTTCTTTTAAAATTGGAATTCAATTCCAAGCCCTTATGTACTGTATTCTAAGCCAGGATATATTATCTTATAGCTTTTATAAGTCAACTGATTCTAATCATAGTTCCCCTGAGAAACACTGCCTATTCCACCTTACAGAAGTTGTCACATCCACGACATAGGCCAATCACTCGGTATATGTTATTTTATTCAAGTAACCCTGTTATTGAAGAAAATAGTTTTCTGTTTGGCGTAAATTTTGAAACAAATAACTTAAAGATAGCTATAAAATACAATTTGCACAATCTAATATGCGACTTAATTATTAAACAACTTTTTTTTATGTTCTGAGTCGTAATGAGTCTTTTCTTAGTAGGGGGCCTCCTCGATGCCAGTCATGGAGAAAAATTGCTCAGCGTCGCAAACCACCGAACGTGAGGATCCCTTTCCTTCCTAGAGGGACAACTGTGAAGGTCAGACGATCCAGCTTCATGGGAAATGGCTTCTGCTAAGGATAGAGAGGAGTGTGTTACCGCTATCCCGACAAATTAGCCATGAAACTCCTTCTATTAAATATGAATGTTGGAAATGGCAAATAAGAAAGTAAGAACTCGTGCTACCACGTCTGGGGTAACCGACGGTATGAGACCAAGATTTGCAAATTGTGAGAATAATAATGATGATAATGAAGGTAATGTTGATAATGAAGATAATGAAAATAATTCTGTTACCGCGTTCGGGGCAGCCAATGATCATTTATCCGATTTGACGACTCTCCATTCGGAGAGGACGTCGTATCCCAAAAAACATATCCCTCACTAGGAACCCTAAACGTACGCACATTAGCCAAACCAGAGAAAAGAGAAATAGTCCTAAGCGAGATGAACCTTTACCACTGAGACATCGTTTGACTATCTGAGACTCATCTTCCCTCCTCAGGAATAGAAAGAATAAACGAAGTCACGTTCATTATGTCTGGAAGAAGTGATGGAGTTCTCGCCAATTTGTTGGTCTCCTACTCTCCAAGCTAGCCAAACAGTCTCTTCTTACCGTCCATCTTGTCTCTGGACGTATAATCGCCATTAGTCTGAAAGAATTTATTGCCAACATGACCGTAATCCAAGTTTACGCCCCGAACACGTCCATAAGTGACAAAGAGGCCGAAGAATTCTATAGCCAACCCCAAGACACCGTTGACATGGCTTCCAAGGAAGATGTTCTGTTCGTAATTGAGGACTTCAATGCCATCGTCGGACACTCAAATGATGGACTTGAAGACGTTATGGTCAAGGTCGGGCATGGGCGGCAGAGCCACAGGGGTGAAATGATCATCGACTTTTGTCGGGATAACGAACTTATCATAACGAACACCATATTCAGTCATATAGAACGGAGAAAAGTTACTTGGAGATCCCCTGACGGCCGCACTGAAAACATGATTGATTAAATACTTGTTGGCAAGCGTTGGAAATCATTAGTACTGAACACAGTCTCCATAGCTGGTGGCGACCTCGACTCTGACCACGTTCTAGTCATGTCTGAGCTCCGTTTGCGCATTCGGTAGCCCAAACAGTCTAAGGAAAGCCTACCAAGATATCGTTTCGACCTGCTAAAAACATAGAAACAAGGAACAGGTATAGAATAGCACTCTCAAACAAGTTGTCAAGAATCCAACCAATAGAATCTCCAACAGCAGAAGAAAATGACCGATTGATCGACGAAAGTACATCCATCATCAGAGAAACTGGTAGTGAAATCCTGAGAATTCAGACCCATTCGGATAAAACCCCATCAGATAAAAGACCCATCCGAAGTTATTGGTATATGTGTGCAGAAGGGCGCCTATGCTAACAAGGTAGATCGACATAGCAAGGACCAGTACAAGAGGCGGAAGTGCCCAGTAAAAAAGAAATTCCGGCAAACTCCACGACACTGCGTCAATGACAAACGTCTTCAGTGTGAAGAAGCCATTCAAAAAGGTAATAGTCACTTCATGTACAAGAAAGTCCGTGAACTGTCAAAAAAGAAGTCCTGGGCCGCTCCTACACAGTTAGATAAACACTGGCTCCCAATCACGGACTCCGATGGAAGACGAAAACGATGGAAGGATCACTTCAATGAAAAACTGAACCCCAAAATAACGTCCCACTCGAACATCTTACTATCTTTCCCACTATAGCAGTACCTAGTAGACCCAAGCCCTCCTCCACTAAGAGATGAAGTACTTTCAACAATAAAATCTTTAAAAATTAATAAAGCCCAGGCCTGGATGGTATTCAGTCAAAACTATTTAAAGCAGGCCCAGAAGAAGTGGTCGATATCTATCACAAATTCATAACAAGTTGCTGGGAAACCGGCCACTTCCCCAGAGCTTGGGCGAAAGCCACCATTGTCCCTATTTTCAAAAAAGTGGAAAGGGGCGACAGTAACAACTTTAGACCAATAAGTTTAACTAGCCAGCCGGTGAAGATCCTTACAAAAATACTCCTTGAGCCAATAGAAAATGTTGACCCCTTCGTCTACCTAGGGAGCCTCCTAACTTCCGATAACGGTTGCTCAAAATCAATCAAATGCAAACTTGGCCTGGCAGGCGCCAGCTTCAAGAACCTCTTGCCAATCTGGAAAACCAAGACTTGGGTCAGAAGGGCTCTTCAACTCTCTCATAATCCTAGTTACTTTATACTCAAGCAAAACTTGGTCGTCAAAGGCTGATGATGAGCGAAGAATCTCCGCATTTGAAATTAAATGCCTTAGACGGATTGCAAGGATTACCTACATTGACCAAGTCTCAAATGAAGACCTTCGAAAACTACTCCGTTGTCCCCGCACCATCATGGATCGGGTCAGAAGCTAGCTACTCGGCTGGCTTAGTCATATCCAGTGAATGTCGGCAAACCAGCGTCCAAAAATCACATTCGAAGGACGGGTTAACGACGCACCCTAGAGGCCGACCTCGTAAAAGATGGACTGACAGCTTCCCAGCTCATAACCTCCCCCAACTACTTCGTCTAGTGCCTGATAGATCAAACTACCGTCACCACATTCATCATTTCCTCAGAAGAGAAGAAGCCCCAATTAAAAAAAGTCCCCGGATGGGACTTAAATCCAGCTAGCCATAAATTCTTTTTTTTTGTTTGATTTGGAATCCGAATAGGTGAGTTACATCTATACGCCAGTCAGAATTTTGTTTTATTTCTTTCAGAAGAACTATTCAAACACAACGACCATCTTTTCTAAGATTGAATTTTAAAGCACTAAGAATGTTTAGGGTTATGAGTGGGGTAAGATGGGTAAGCACCCCCCTCCACTTGTATATAGAACAATTATTGTTCCTTTCATTCACATTATTTTAGGCTGTGGAAAAAGGATTTAATTCTTTTAACTGAATGAATCGCAAGAACCTAGAAGTATGCATAATTTCCGTGTGGTAGTATCGGAAAAACTGCACAATAGGTTAATGATGTTGATAAATTGGAATAAAAATTTATTCACCATTACTCAGCATTTTCATTTAAAAATTCGAGGGCAGTGAAGAAATTTAGCTCAACTTCGTGAGTCGGTACTCAACGGCTGCTTCTCAAGCTGTTTTGAGAGTCTGTTCCTTTTTTTCTGAATTCCAAACCTGTACAAAATAGAAGGTGTGGCCAGTTTCAGGGTTGCCAAAACAAAATGCCAGTCACTGATGGGATACTAGAACCAGAGTACAGACATATAGGAAGTATATATTCAAACCGACCAACCAATTGACTGCAGGGTACAGATTTGATGACTTGCATAACTCATGATGGCTGACTCTGAGATTTTAAAATAGTTAATGGGGTAGATAAGGAGAACAGATAGAATGAAAGCCAAGGTTATCTATATACCAAATTAATGAAAAGTACGAACTTGTTAGCTACAAATCCGGCTGATGTTCTTATACTGAAAACAATAACAATCACAATTCTTATTAATCATTCCTGTAAAACGTATTTTGGCTGTTGCACCTTCTCATGCCTATCTACCAAAATGTGGAATTTTGAATTGTTCGCCAGACGACAGATGATGGATGCTTTTTTATTTGTTTGTTTGTTTTTTTTTTCCTGGGGTGATCATATCGACCCAGTGTTCCTAAAATGTCGCAAGAGGGCTCATTTTAACGAAAACCAAAATTTCTAGCCTTCTTTTTAAGTGACTAAGAAAATTGGGGGGCATCTAATCCCACTCCCATGCTCATTTTCCCCCAAAGTCCCCAGATCAACCTTTTGTCAACCTTTTGAGTAAGTCATTTTGTTCAGCAGAGTTGAAAAATCTAATAAGTGTGTCTTTGGGGACATCGTAGTCCACCACAGTCCCCGGGGGAGGGGCTAAAAGTTACAAACATTGACCATTGCTTACATATAGTAATGGTTATTTGGAATGTTAAGTAATGGTTAGGGGGCGAACCCCCTCATATAAGTAATAAAAATATACAAATATAGAAATTTGCTACGTAAGTTAATTCGTAAGTTACCTATATTTATTACAAATAAAACATTAGTGAAAAAAAATGAAAAGTTCTAGCTGCATTTTTAAGTAACCGAAAATTGGTGGGTAACTAGACCCCCCCCCCCTTTTTTTGCTTATGAAAATAGTCCGTTCAAAACTATGAGAAAGTCATTTAGCTCAAAAAAATTATAGAAATTTCGTTTTAATTATTCATGTCCCGTGAGCCAAAATCAAAATATGCATTATTTCAAAAACGTTTGGAAATGAAATAAAAAACAAGTATTTTTAACTGCAAGTAAGAAGCAATTTTAAAACTGAAAACTAGCAGAAATTATTCTTTATATGAAAGAGGATGTCCCCTCTTTAATGCCCCGCTCTTTAAGCTAAAGTTTGACTCTTTCTCACAACTCTACCTTTCAAAACAATAAAACACTTTATATACACTAAAATATATATAATGTAGATATAATTGGTCTTTGAGACAAGGGCAATTAGTGCCTTTTAGTGTATCTTTCATCCAATTTCTAAATTTTGGAGAAAAAAATACCTTTCTTGTAGCTAATTAAGTAAAAAAAAACTTTTTTTAACTGAAATTAAGAAGCGACGTTAAAACTTAAAACGAACAGAAATTAATCCGTGTATGAAAGGGGCTGTTCCCTTCTCAACGTCACGCTATTTGCGCTAAAGTATGACTCTTTCTCTTAACTCTACTTTCTTAAACAGTAAAAAAACTTTAGCGTGAAGAGCGGGGCGTTGAGGAGGAAATAACTCCTTTCATAAACGGCGTAATTTCTCTTCGTATTAAGTTGTAATGTCGCTCCTTACTTTCATTTAAAAAAAGTTTTTTTTTACTTAATTAGCTACTTAATTTCTGAACGTTTTTGAATTAATGCATGTTTTGATTTTGGCTCTCCGCACATGAATAATTAAACCAAAATTTGTATATGATTTTTTTGCTATATGCCCTTCTCATAGCTTTGATCGGACGATTTTGAGAAAAAAAGAGCGGAGGAGGAAGCCTAGTTGCCCTTCAGTTTTTTGGTTACTTAAAAAGTCAACTAGAATATTTCATTTCTTACAAACATTAGAAAAACGCCGTAAAAAAAATACTTGAAAATACTAAAAATATTTAGCATAAAGAGCGAAGTATCAGGAGGAAGTGAACCACTCATATGCATAATAATTTTTGCTTGTTTAAAGTTTTAATGCTTCTCCTTACTTTCACTTGAAATAAGTTTTCCATAATTTTCATTGTTTTTTTAATAATGCTAGAAAATCCTGCACCCCCTTCATGGGAATTCTCTTCCCCCGAGACAAATTCATCTATGCATAGATACTCCCCAAGTAGCCTCCTCCCCTCAACCCCTCCTTCCAACAAAAAAAAAATCCCTTAAAAGCCTCCATGCACTTCCTAATAACCATTACTGTATGTAAACACTGGTCAAAGTTTGTAAATTGCAGACCCTCCCATGGGGACTGTGGGAGAGTAAATCGTCCCCAAAGACATAGCTGTTTGGTTTTCGATTATTTTGAGCAAAAACGCTATCTCAGAGTTTGGATCTAGTGACTTCTGGAAAAAAAATCTTGGTCACTTAAAAAGGGCACTAGAACTTTTAATTTTCGCTATAATGAGCCCTCTTGAGACATTCTAGGACCACAGGGTCGATACGATCACTCCTGGAAAAAAACACGCAGCCGTGATCTATTTTCTGGCATAAAACCCAAAATTCCATATTTTTGTAGATAGGAGCTTGAAACTTCTACACTTGGGTTCTCTGATGCACTGAATCTGATGGTGTGATTTTAGTTTAGATTAAACTACATTTAAAGGGATTCCCCTCCATTTTCTGAAATAAGACAAATTTTCTCAGGTTCGTGTCTTTTGATGGGTAAGACTACACTAGTAATTCTTCTACTTCCCATCATGTAAGAACATTTTAAGGAAAACGTCGCGCTATAATATATTTCAATTCACAATATTAATGTTCAGTAAAAATTTTTGTGTTTGGGCATAAATAAATAAATAACTTCTAAATATATGTAGCCTATATATTATATGCTATAGTATTTAATATATTGTAATTCCATGCTACAATATATTTTAGAAAATATTCAAGGAAAAATAATATGTAATACAAATTTGACTATAATAATTAGAAAGGCAACATATGTCATTTTGGCCGAAAATATGTCATTTAAGTGTAATGGATAAATTGAAAATGAGGTATCAAACGGTACATTCAGAATTGTCCTATATCATATTGCTACAAAGCTACAAAAAGATACATATCAATTTCGGACATGGACAAAATTTGAAGATAAAAAGAGACAAACAACATGAACAAACTTTTGCATTTTTTTGTACTCTCCTGAAAATTTACAAAATGACGTTTTTCAAACTTTTAATAATCACAGCCGAAATATTAATATTTCATAGTAGACAAGAGCTAAAAGCTCAAATGGCACTTGTGATGAGGCATGAAGAGCTAAGAGCCAAGAGATCATATGGTATGAGCTCTAACAAAATTCTGTGAATCAATAGATTGAATTAAAAAGGAAAATAAGAGGCTTAATGCCGGTCAGGATTTTAAATAAGAGCTGTGAGTCACGATGTCCCTTCCAAATATCAAAATTCATTCAGATCCGATCACCCACTCGTAAGTTAGAAATACCTAATTTTTTCTAATTTTTCCTCTCCCTTTAGCTCCCCAGATGGTCGAATCTGGGAAAATGACTTTATCAAGTCAAATTGTGCAGCTTCTTGACACGCCTACCAATTTTCTTCGTCCTAGCATGTCCAGAAGCACCAAACTCGCCAAATCACTGAACCCCTCCCCCCAACTCCCCCAAAGAGAGTGAATCCAGTACGGTTCTGTGAATCACTTATGAAGGACATTTGCTTATTCTATCCACCAAGCTTCATTCCGATTCCTCCGCTCCAAGTGTATTCTAAGATTTCCCCCTCCAACTCCCCCCAATATCAAAAGATCTGGTCGGGATTTGAATCAAGAGATCTGAGACATAAATTCCTTCTAAATATCAAATTTAATTAAGATCCGATCCACCAAGCTTCATCCCGATTCCTCCGCTCCAAGTGTATTCTAAGATTAAATCGTAAGATCAAAATACTCCATTTTCACATTTTCCAAGAATTTCGGTTTTCCCCTCCAACTCCCCCCAATGTCAAAGGATTTGGTAAGAATTTGAAATTGGAGCTTCAAAGCACAAGATCCTTCTAAATATCGAATTTAATTAAGATCTAGTCATCCTTTCGTAACTTACAAATACCTCAATTTTCAAAATTACTCCCCCCCCCAACTCCACCAAAGAGAGCAGATCCGGTCCGGTTATGTCAGTCACGTATCTTGGACAGGAGTCTATTCCTCCTATCCAGTTTCATCCTGATCACACCGATTTAAGTATTTTCTAAGATATCCGGTCACCCCAACTGCCCCTCCAAATTACGCTTGATCCAGTTGAGCTTTAAAATAAGAGGTCTGAGTTACGAGGTCCTTCTAAATATGAAATTTCATGAAGATCCGTTCACTCCTTCGTAAGTTAAAAATACGCCATTTTTTCTTATTTTTCAGAATTAACCCCCCCCCCCCAATAGAGCAGATCCTTTCCAATTATGTAAATCACGTATCTAAGACTTCTGCTTATTTTTCCCACCACGTTTCATCTCGATCCCTCCAATCTAAGCGTTTTCTATGATTTTAGGTTCCCCCACCCCAAACTCCCCCCAATATTACCAAATTAAGTCGGGATTTAAAATAAGAGCTTTGAGACACGATATCCTTCTAAATATCAAATTTCATTGGGATCCGATCACCCGTTTGTAAGTTAAAAATACCTCATTTTTTCTAATTTTTCAGAATTACCCCCCCCCCCTCCAACTACCCCAAAGAGGTTGGATCTGTTTCGGTTATGTCAATCATCTATCTAGGACTTATGCTTATTTTTCCCACCAAGTTTCATCCCGATCCCTCCACTCAAAGTGTATTCAAAGTCTTCGGTTTCCCCCTCCCAACTGCCCCCCCCCCAATGTTGCCAGATCCGGTCGGGGTTTAAAATAAGAGCTCTGAGACACGATATCCTTCTAAATATCAAATTTCATTGAGATCCGATCACCCGTTAGTAAGTTAAAAATACCTTATTTTTCTAATATTTCAGAATTAACCCCCCCCCCCCCAACTACCCCAAAGAGAGCAGATCTGTTCCGGTTATGTCAATCATGTATCTAGGACTTGTATTTATTTTGCCATCAAGTTTCATCCCGATCCCTCCACTCTAAGTATTTTCCATGATTTTAGGTTTCTCCCTCCCAACTCCCCCCCCCAATGTTACCAGATCCGATCGAGATTTAAAATAAGAACTTTGAGACATAATATCCTTCCAAACATCAGCTTTCATTAAGATCTGATCAACTATTCGTAAGTTGAAAATACTTAAATTTTTCGTTTTTTTCGGAATTAACGGGCTCCCCGCTCCCCCCAGATGGTCAAATCTGAAAAACGACTATTTTTGATTTAATCCGGTCAGGTCCCTGATACGTCTGCCAAATTTTATCGTCCTAGCTTACCTGGAAGTGCCTAAAGTCGCAAAACCGGGACCGACAGACCGACAGAATTTGCGATTGCTATATGTCACTTGGTTAATACCAAGTGCCATAAAAATTTTGTACAGATGGAATTTGAAACCTGATTTAACTGGTCCCTACCTTTGGTACAAAAGATTTTATAGGTAGGAGTGTTGGGTAGAGGCGTGAATTCAAACCATCCTTCTGGTAGAGGCAAGAATTTTCCTTCTCTCAGCGTAACACTTAATTTTACAATTTGTACATTTGCAAATTTCTCGGTTCTAAATCCACAATCATATGTCAGTCCATTTGCATTTGGGAATTTACTTTTGAGAGTGGTTAAGAGTAGGGTGCCATCATCTTCGAGTGGTAATTCTATAGTTTGTTCTGAGTCTGGGATTTCCACTCGTAGGAAAGACATTCTTTGGTCTGAATCAGGCTAAAATCGAGAGTGTAAATTAAGTAGAAATATTGAACAGTTGTTTTATTACCTTTGATTAACAAGTGAAACATGCCAATACTAACTGATATTCTAAAAAAGGAGTATTAACGATAATGTATTTATTTCAAGTGTTTGCTTTTCAAACTGCTATGAGAAGTGTTTTTTCAGAAAGGTAATTCTCCGAACGGAAATAAAGCACCTAAAACCTAGGAAAAGCAGAAACAAAGTCATAAAATAACAGATACTTAAAATGACCAGAAATTACAACCAATGAAAAAAGAAACTAAAATGAATAGCCCCACTAAACATAAAAATAATAGATGTAGATGAAAATGAATAAATAAACCATGAAACGTGGAAAACGTTAAACGAAAAATCAGGTCAAACTTGCAAGGAACTGGAAGGACTATAGTTACTGCCTTCCCCCACTCCAATACCTTCTTATGGTCATTGTGCCGTTTGATTTTAGCGGAAAATAAATATGTTTTGAACATTGTGACTTTATTTTTCAAAATGTCAATGATTAATACCGAAAAATTGTAACTAATAACATTAAATAAAAGAAAAATGTAACTAACTAATATAAAAAAACTTTATTTTACTATATATTATTTACTTTATTTTCTAAAAATCTCAGAAAATCAGGAAATTAAGATTTTTTTAATATAGATTTTCATTTTGTAGATTTAATAATTTTAAAATAAAAAGTTTTTTATATTCAAAAGTTTACTTTTAGAGAAGTGTAAATGAGACAATTAGTTTTTAGAAAGCATAGAGGAGAGGAAAATAGCCCCTCTTTTGCCGTAGTAATTACGGTTCATTTAAATTTGAGTTAAGATTTTCTTTTAATTTTTGCTCATTTAAGGATTTTTTTCATCAGTGTCATTATCAGTTATTTTGATATTTTATGTGATAATTTATTTTAGTTTCTCTTAGTTCTGAGCTTCATTTATCTATTGATAAGCATTTCTTGTAATGGAAGTAACATAGTGTTTTTGAATGAATAAATTATCAAAGTTTGTCTGAGATAACCAAAATATGACACACTTATTTCGAAATTTGAAATTTAGGATTGGATTTAACAGGAATAGTGATGATTTTACAATAAGTGATTTGTAAGCTATTTTTATTATACAATATTTGGTCAGATTTTTCTCAGAAGAGATCAGTTCATGCCAAAAATAATTCTTGGCACTTCCATATTCACGACGTTATTGGGCAAGGGGGCATGTTTTACCTTCTTTATTCAAATAGACGAAAGGTGTTTAGCTGAAGCTTTTAGGAAATGTAGAGCAGAATCAAAACATAGTATGTGTATGTAGGCTGCCAAAAGGGTGTTTCTCAAGAAGTACTCAGGGTACTAAGTTAGAACTTAACAAGAATGATGAAATGGAGGATCAATTGGCCAAAATACAACATGTACACACCAGCCCTAATACTAGTGATAATGCAACTATTGTTACTTCCGTTGCGACTTCTACTAAGGGTGTGCATATTACAATGAAAGTTTGAGGAAATATTTAAAGAGAATGGACCTAAGTGAAAACACGCTTTATGCACACCAGTCGTCAAAATGACGTATCAGTAATGACTTAGGAACTGTTAAGCGTTGAAGCTGAAGTTGAAGAAGGAGTTGAAGCTTCTGCGGAACGATAAGGGGGACGTTCAACAGACCAATAGCCAATACGTGTATAATGCTACTGATATGATTGTTACTACTTTTGCCAGTGCTACTCCAACAATACTACTACTACCTTTTCTACTCCACCTGCTACAGCAAATACGACTCTTATTAATGCTAACACTAAAGATATTAGGTGAAGTTTAAGGGAGTATTTAGAGATAGTTGAATTAAAACAGAATACGTTAAGTAAATTAAATTTATCTAATTGGCGTATCCCAGGAATGGCTTAGGGTATTAAACTGAACCACTCAGCTAATAATGTGAGGGAGGACAAATTGCCAAAAATGCAATATGAGCAAGCTGCTTCTACTACTACTACTATTATTGCTACTACTGTAAATGCTACTTCTATTGTTACTTTTACCAAGATTAAAGGTATTAGGTTTAAATTGTAGAGGGAGAATTTGAACTAAGTCAAAAAACAATATGTGAATAATGCTTGTCAAAAGGACGAATTCAGTTGAAACTACCCGTGCGTAATGAAAGGGATGTCGGTTGACCAAAAGACCGCATGTGTATAGTACTAATGCTACTAGTACTACTACAACTACTTTTACTGCTAACACTGCTACTATTACTCCTATTGATAAAGCTATGACTAATGCTACCACAAACACTAAGGGTATTAAAGTGAACATTTCAGTGAATGTTAAGGGAGAAGTTGAACTGCATCAAAACAGATTTTGTGCATACAGGTTTTCAGAAAGGCTTATGAACAATATCTTCGGAAAAGTTTGAAACATGAAGTTGTAATTTATGAGGCTTGAGTTTGCATCAACAAGAACGACAATTGTCAATGTTTTTGATAGTCAAAATATAAGAATATTAAAAAAAAAATTCAGGGAATGTTGACAGAATGTTGAGCTAATTCAAAATGCACTTTTGGCATGCATGTTGCAAAAAATATATATCAGTGATATCCCGAGAAATGATTACGGTTTTGAATTGAAACTTTCAGAATGTTTTGGAGGGGATTTGGAAAAAAACAAAAGGTGTTATACTACTACTACTACTACTACTACTACTACTACTACTAGTAGTAGTAGTAGTACTGCTAAAACTATTACTATTGCTACAGCTATTGATACTCCAGAGGCTAAATGAATTAAGGTTAAGGTTGCAGGGAATGTTTGGGAGGATATTGAGCTAAATCATAATGATCATATAAATTGTCTTGAGTAGCAATGCTTAACGTGGTCTTGGTCGACTCGTAAGTGCCAAAGGGAGACTTGACGGGGTCTACATTGACGTGACAAAACAGGGGTTCATAAATCGTAAGTTGGACTCCACAAAAGTTCATGTGACTTAGATAATGAAGAACTAAATTTTTGGCTTTAATTTACTTATTCGTATAGGCTAATGATATTGATTTTTGAATCAGTTTTTAAAGAAACAGTTTTTGGAAAGTAAATATCCAGATTTAAAAGAAAGAACTTGATCAATTTCATAGCGGGCATAGCATATTTAACAGATTTGTTCAGAAAGTGTCCATTAGATTAACTCAATTTTAGCCTCAATTTTAAACAAGAACGGGTGCAATTTCAGCTTTTCTTGAAAAATTAAAATATATGAAGTGAAACACTATTCGGTGCCAATTTTCCCAACTTTCAAGCTTGCTGAAGGCAGACTGCCTTTATGAGGACATTCAAAGATATGTTAAATATTTAATGGCACTACACGATGATTTCAAAATTACATAATAAGATATTTTGACTGCTTTCAAAGTGCTGGTGAAACTGAGTAGACAAGAGATTCTAGCTGGAAATGATGCAGGTTTTTTGACGGTGGAAATACCAACATAAATAAACGGACATATAGATACCAGTTGTAAAAGGAGCGCATCACCTATATCCTAGGACCAGCTTACAGTATTAAGTAAAATGTTTCAGTGTATGCTGAAAAGGATATTAAAACATCAATAGGAACTATATTCATACTTCCACTAAAACTTTTGCTGCTACAGCTAATTATACTATTACTAAGGCTAAGCGTACTATGCGTACGCTATGTTTGTGCAGGCTTTCAAAAGGATGAACACGGCTATCTTAACAACGGCTTAAAGTATTAAATTGAATATTGCAGGGTACATTGAGAGCCAAGTTAAACTAATGAAAATGAATTATTGGCATATTATTGATACTAACAGCAATAGACTACTGCCATTAGTGCCATTTTTTTTAGGCTCGTGGCATTATTGGGGAACTTTCAGGGCCTATTCAGGAAGATTTTGTTTGTAAATGCATCCAGGTAGTCAGAATACCACAGATGCAATGCTTTGGGAACAGAACATGGTATAAGGCTTTATTTTACAGGGAAGATTGAGAAAGCATAAAACTGAATCAAGGGATACTATGTCAATCCAAATTTTCGAAAGGGAGCATATTATTAAAAACTACTGAAAAATTTTGTCGAGCAAATTAAAATAGTACAGAAAACTGAAAAGATTTAAAACTTTGCCAATTAAAAACGATGAAAAATAGTTCAAAAACCTTTTCCACAAAAGAATTTTTTTAAGAAAAGTAAAGAGCTATATTAAACCACTGATGAATATAAAAAGTTCAATAATAGTTCAATCATAAAACTACAATGAATCAGCATCAATAAATAATTAGACCCAAAACGAACAAAAGTTACAACAATTAGCGAATCAAACTAAAAACAAGTAGAAACTTAGAGAGTAGGACTGACAACTCACCCCATCTTCCTGTGCTTGTAAACACTAAAACATAATTCGGACTTTCCTTAAAATTAAATACATCTTAAATATTTTTTTTTCTTTTTTAACCCCAATATTATAAAGTCTTTCAGTAATGAATTCCCACTCATTTTTTTTTTGTATGTGTTATCTTTGCTAAGATGGTGTCTATTATTTTTTTACGCAAAAATAGGAAGCACAAAATCTGACACTAGGATTGTGTTTCAGCCCGCAATGAAAGAGTTTAACGTATTCAGGCCGAAAAGCAACACAATGTTGCGCAAGATTGACACAAGGTCAAGTCATTTTGGATAAGGGTCACTTGCACTAGGTATTTGAAGTGGCAAGCCTACTTAAAATCCTGGCTTTCCAGCTGGATAAATCAATTGAAAGGCAAGGGTCTCCACACGGTAGCCGATGTTTCTCAAACTAACAAATATATTGTTGCATCGTTTTAGGACAATCACATTTGATGGAAAATTATGACCGGTGTTAAGTGTAAGAATAACACATACCTCCTTACACACAGGAGGTTTGAAGTGTCTACTGTAATTAATATTTTGCACAATAAGAAATAACTGCATATTTAGTGGTTGCAATCCCATTGCTGCACTACGATAATTTACATCATCCTCCTTTTATCAAATCCTCATATAAATCTCAGCATAACTGTTTTTGGGCTGTCTTCTAACAGATCTATTGATTTGCTGCTTATTTCTTAGTTTAGAGTTTGTAAACAACAAAAAGTACATTTAAAAAGTATAGTTGATATTAAAAGTTGGTTTAAAAAGTAAATTTAGCCATATGAATGTGATTCGAAAAGTGTTTCCTATCAGACGTGCAGCCAAATTCATTTTGTCGTAAATATGTCACAGTACTTTAAAGAGGAAATCATTGCAATTAATGATGGTCGATCATTGCCTACATAGAATTATATAGAATATAGGATAGAACTACATAAAATATAGAACATAATAGAACTATATAGAATTGAGACTATATAGAATATAACATAGAGAATAGAACTACATCGAATAGAGCTAAAATGAAACATGAGCTTAAATATCGGATTCGCATTTGGAACTTACTAGTAAGCAGTTGACGTCATAAAAAAAGGCGAACAAATTATTTGGAAACTGTGGAGATGGCTATAAGGCAAAATGGATAACCCCTACTTGCTACTCATTCTTTGGGGAAATGATGAGTTCTGCAGTCGACACAAGTAAGGTTAAGGTGTCCCAATGTCTTGTAATTAAACCTTGCGTAGTTTACTGATTATGGTTAGAACAAGGTTTTGTGCCATAGCTTGTTTTCGTTGAATATTGCAACAGCGTTGTTTTTTTCGGTTGCCTTTAATCAGAGATTATTTTGTGTTTCATCATCCCTCAATAGTATGATGTAAGTTTTTTTTCAAATGCATACGAATTTAACGATACTCATGTAAAGAGATGGTAGATACACATGTATGTGAATGTATACCCTTCAAGCAAACTTGCAGCTTAACTATTCAGGGTAGATAAAGAAACATCGATGCTGAATAGTTTCTGAACCCTGACAATACAAGCTAACTCATTGGTAAACACAACAAGGAAACAATTTCCATAAAACTAGAAACGTGACATCATCAAAACATGGGTACGAGATCAAAATCCCCAGACTACTGACAACGGTTATAGAAGCAGAGGGAATAAAAAACGGGCAAAATATTTTTTATTTTACTCTATAACCAGCAAAGTTTCAACTTTTGCTATCATTTAAGCAAATTTGTCCAAAAGACATTGGTTGTGGTTTCAGCTAAAATAATTAATTTGGTTATTTTCATTGTCCCCGAAAATATAACTAATTCCACAATCTCTATCATACAGCCTACTTTGCTTATGATATAATCAAAGCACCACAAATTTTTATTATTTTTAACATTTTCAAAAACAATTGCAAATTGTAAAACGGTCTGTTTTAAAAAACAGTGGGGGACAGAAGGACCACTTGGGTTAGTAGTGGGGAAATAAGACATCACCGGAAAAATCGTCCAGCGGGCTGATAGTGGAAGATACCCTCGGTTCCTGTTGATCATTAAAGTTGAAACCGTTTTAACACCATAAATGAGTGTTAAGACCACTAGAGTGGAATATTATACAAACTGTTTTCTCAAGATACTTCACTTTGGTTTTTATTTGAAAACTAGGGTTAAAAATTTTTGTCCCAAAATATTTGAAGGCTTTATAATTCTGAAAACAAAAACACAGGTCCCGACTCGAAAATTGTATTTTTTGGTCCACCTAAGAAATTTAAATATAACCTCCAAAGGACTTTTCAACAGAATCGTGTTTTTTACGCAGAGTTCAAGTCTCTAAACTGTTTAAGTCTGATCTTGAGGAGCATGAAACAAATTATTAAACATACAAAATTTCTCTTTTAATAGGCTATACAGATGAATAAATTTATAAAACTTACAAAAACTGAAAAATCCAATATTTCTTAAATTAACAACAAAGAAAACCAAGCAAAACTGATAACAAGATATAAAATTACTTTTTGCGTATTATTATCTCGACGATTCCTTACGTCATTATCTACGAAAAGGAGACATTTTTAGAAAAATGTGGAAATAACACTTAAACGCCATAAAAGTTGAATAATTATAAAGTAAGAGATGCCACAATTTACCAGTGTCAGCAAAAAATTTCACTGTGTAATTCAGAGGCTAACGTGATGCTATAAGCCAGTTCTCATTGACCCTCTCCTTTTTCCAGAATGATAAAATTCAAATTTTGCTATCTAATTGAGGGCCAAATGTGATGCTTTACCGCCAGTTCTCGCTAAACCCTCTCCGTTTTCCAGAATGATCAAATTAAAATTTAGCTATGTAATTGAGGGTCAAACGTGGTGCAGTAGGTCAGTTCTCTTTAACCCTCTCCCTTTTACAAAATGAATAGATTCAAATTCCGCTGTGTAATTAAGGGTCAAATGTGGTGCTTTTGGCTAGCTCTCTTTGACCCTTTCCCTTTTTCCAGAATGAACAAACACATATTTAGCTGTGTACTTGAGTCAGATGTGGTGCCTTTGGCCAGTTCTATTTTACCCTCCCCCTTTTCCAGAATAAAATAATTCAAATTTAGCAATGTCATTGAGGGTCAAATGTGGTACTTTAGGGTAGTTCTCTTTTACCCTCTCCTTTTTCCAGAATGAACAAATTCAAACTTCGCTGTGTAATTAAGGCTCAAATGTGGAGCTTTAGGCCAGTTCTCTTTGACCCTCTCCCTTTCCAAGAATCAACGAATTCAAATTTCGCTGAGTAATTAATGGTCAAATGTGGTGCTTTAGGCCAGTTCTCTCTGACCCTCTCCCTTTCCAGAATTTTCAAATTAAAATTTCGCTGTGTAATTAACGGTCAAATGTGGTGCTTTTCGCCAGTTCTCTCTGACCCTCTCCTTTTCCAGAATGATCAAAGTCAAATTTTGCTATTTAGCTGAGGGTCAAATGTGGCACAGTAGGCTAGTTCTCTTTGACTCTCTCCCTATTCCAGAATGAATAAATTCAAATTTCGCTTTGTAATTAAGTGTCAAATATGGTGCTTTAGGCCAGTTCTTTTTGACCCTTTCCCTTTTCCAGAATGAACCAATTCAAATTTAGTAATGTAATTGAGAGTCAAATGTGGCGCTTTAGGTCAATTCTTTTTTACCCTCTCCCATTTCCAGAATTATCTAATTCAAATTTCGCTGTGTAATTAAGGTTCAAATGTGGTGCTTTATGCTAGCTCTCTTTGACCCTTTCCCTTTTTCCAGAATGAACAAACTCAGATTTAGCTGTGTACTTGAGTCAGATGTGATGCCTTTGGCCAGTTCTATTTTATCCTCCTCCTTTTCCAGAGTAAAATAATTCAAATTTAGTAATGTCATTGAGGGTCAAATGTGGTACTTGAGGATAGTTCTCTTTTACCCTCTCCTTTTTCCAGAATGAACAAATTCAAATTTTGCTGTGTTATTAAGGCTCAAATGTGGAGCTTTAGGCCAGTTCTCTTTGACCCTCTCCCTTTCCAAGAATCAACCAATTCAAATTTCGCTGAGTAATTAAGGGTCAAATGTGGTGCTTTAGGCCAGTTCTCTCTGACCCTCTCCCTTTCCAGAATGTTCAAATTCAAATTTCGCTGTGTAATTAAAGCTCAAATATGGTGGTTTACGCCAATTCTCTCTGACCCTCTCCTTTTCCAGAATGATGAAAGTCAAATCTTTCTATATAGCTGAGAGTCAAATGTGGTACAGTAGGCTAGTTCTCTTTGATTCTCTCCCTTTTCCAGAATGAATAAACTCAAATTTCGCTTTGTAATTAAGTGTCAAATATGGTGCTTTAGGCCAGTTTTTTTTTTTACCCTCTCCCTTTTCCAGAATGAACCAATTCAAATTTAGCAGTGTAATTGAGATTCAAACGTGGCACTTTAGGCCAGTTCTCTTTTACCCTCTCCCTTTTCCAGAATGAACCAATTCAAATTTTGCTTTGTAATTAAAGGTCAAATGTGGTGGTTTAGGCCAGTTCTCTTTGATCATCTCCCTTTTCCAAAATGAACCAATTCAAATTTTGCTTTGGAATTAAGGGTCAAATGTGGTGGTTTAGGCCAGTTCTCTTTGACCCTCTCCCTTTTCCAGAATGAGCCAATTCAGATTTAGCAGTGTAATTGAGGGTAAAATGTGGTACTTTAGGCCAGTTCTCTTTTACCCTTACCCATTTCCAGAATGAACAAGTTCGAATTTCGCTATGTAATTAAGGGTCAAATGTGGTGCTTTAGGCCAGTTCTTTTTAACCCTCTCCCTTTTCCAGAATGAACCAATTCAAATTTAGCAGTGTAATTGCGGGTCAAATGTAGCACTTTAGGTCAGTTCTCTTTTATCCTCTCCCTTTTCCAAAATGAACCAATTCAAATTTCGCTTTGTAATTAAGGGTCAAACGGGGTGCTTTAGGCTTTTTCTCTTTGTCCCCCTCCCTTTTCCAGAATGAACCAATTCAAATTTAGCATTGTAATTGAGGGTCAAATGGGGTACTTTAGGCTAGTTTTCTTTTACCCACTACCATTTCCAGAATGAATAAATTCAAATTTTGCTATCTAATTAAGGGTCAATTGTGGTCCTTTAGGCTAGCTCTCTTTGATCTTTTCCCATTTTCCAAAATGAACAAATTCAAATTTAGCTGTCTACTTGAAGGTCAAAAGTAATGCCTTAGGCAAGGTCTCTTTGATCCTCTCCGTTTTCCAGAATGAACCAATTCTAATTTCGCTCTATAATTAAGGGTCAAATGTGGAGCTTTAGACCAGATGTCTTTGAATCTCTCTCTTTTCCAAAATGAACCAATTCAAATATCGCTTTGTAATTAAGGGTGCAAATATGGTGCTTTAGGCTATTTCTCTTTGACCCTCTCCCTTTTCCAGAATCAACCAATTAAAATTTAGCAGTTTAATTGAGGCTCAAATGTGAAGGCTTTGGTCATGTCTCATTCTACCCTCTCCCTTTTCCAGAATGATCAAAGTCAAATTTTGCTATTTAGCTGAGGGTCAAATGTGGTACAGTAGGCTAGTTCTCTTTGACTCTCTCCCTATTCCAGAATGAATAAATTCAAATTTCGCTTTGTAATTAAGTGTCAAATATGGTGCTTTAGGCCAGTTCTTTTTAACCCTCTCCCTTTTCCAGAATGAACCAATTCAAATTTAGCAGTGTAATTGCGGGTCAAATGTAGCACTTTAGGTCAGTTCTCTTTTATCCTCTCCCTTTTCCAAAATGAACCAAATCAAATTTCGCTTTGTAATTAAGGGTCAAAAAGGGTGCTTTAGGCTTGTTCTCTTTGTCCCTCTCCCTTTTCCAGAATGAACCAATTCAAATTTAGCATTGTAATTGAGGGTCAAATGGGGTACTTTAGGCTAGTTTTCTTTTACCCTCTACCATTTCCAGAATGAATAAATTCAAATTTTGCTATCTAATTAAGGGTCAATTGTGGTCCTTTAGGCTAGCTCTCTTTGATCTTTTCCCATTTTCCAAAATGAACAAATTCAAATTTAGCTGTCTACTTGAAGGTCAAAAGTAATGCCTTAGGCAAGGTCTCTTTGATCCTCTCCGTTTTCCAGAATGAACCAATTCTAATTTCGCTCTATAATTAAGGGTCAAATGTGGAGCTTTAGACCAGATGTCTTTGAATCTCTCTCTTTTCCAAAATGAACCAATTCAAATATCGCTTTGTAATTAAGGGTGCAAATATGGTGCTTTAGGCTATTTCTCTTTGACCCTCTCCCTTTTCCAGAATCAACCAATTAAAATTTAGCAGTTTAATTGAGGCTCAAATGTGAAGGCTTTGGTCATGTCTCATTCTACCCTCTCCCTTTTCCAGAATGATCAAAGTCAAATTTTGCTATTTAGCTGAGGGTCAAATGTGGTACAGTAGGCTAGTTCTCTTTGACTCTCTCCCTATTCCAGAATGAATAAACTCAAATTTCGCTTTGTAATTAAGTGTCAAATATGGTGCTTTAGGCCAGTTCTTTTTTACCCTTTCCCGTTTCCAGAATGAACCAATTCAAATTTAGTAATGTAATTGAGAGTCAAATGTGGCACTTTAGGTCAGTTCTCTTTTACCCTCTCCCTTTTCCAGAATTAACCAATTCAAATTTCGCTGTGTAATTAAGGTTCAAATGTGGTGCTTTAGGCTAGCTCTCTTTGACCCTTTCCCTTTTTCCAGAATGAACAAACTCAGATTTAGCATTCTTCTAAAGCCTCAAATCTGAAAATTACTTAAAGATAATTTAAAAGATAATTTACGTGTTGTATTCACAAGGAATTTAAGTATAATGAATCTTCTCAATTCTGGTAATGATAAAACCCCAGTTACTCGTCTAACAGGGTTGTATCAAATACCATGTAGTTGTGGAAAATATTACATTGGTTGAACCCGCCAGAACTTAAGAAAAAGATTACAGCAACCTAAGGAAAATATTGAAAAAGCATTAAAATCTAAAAATAAGTCCATATCTTTCAATTCAGCTTTAAGCAAACATATTTTTGAAAACACAAACTATTATGTTCTATTTGACTAAACAATTCTAATTAGCAATGACCTAGGAATCAAACAAACTGTCCGCGAGGCAATCGAAATCAAACAGAACTTAAATAATAATACATCCCTAAATAGAGACTTGGGTGAATACGCACTCAACCCTATGTACACAAAAGTAATTATAGAAAATAATCTAATTCAAAATAAGACAAAAACAGGAACTAATAAAAACAAGCCCAATCCCAAAAGAACTACAAGATTACCTGCAGAGAAGGCAAATATTGCAATGCGAAATTATTCCAATTTTCAATAGATGAAATAAAAAAAACTAATTTTTTTAGCTGAAAGTAAGGACCGACATTAAAACTTAAAACGAACAGAAATTACTCCGTATATGAAATGGGTTGTCCCCTCCGCAATCCCTCGCTCTTTACGCTAAAGCTTTTAATTGTTTTAAATTGCAGAATTGTTGCAAAGAGTCAAACTTTTAATTGGCTAAATGGGTTTCTCTTAGTTTTGATCAGACGATTTTGAGAAATAAAGGGTGGAGAAGGAGGCCTAGTTGCCCTGCAATTTTTCGGTTACTTAAAAAGGCAACTAGAACTTTTAATTTTTAACGAACGTTTTTATTAGTAAAAAATATACGTAACTTAAGAATTAACTTACGTAACAAACTTTCATAACCTTATATTTTTATTATGTATACGAGGGGGTTTGTACCCTCGTTAATACCTCGCTCTTTACACTAAATCGTAAGTTTTGTCTCAATTCTTTAAAAATGACCCCTGAATCAGAAAGGCCGTAGAGTAAATAGTTGGAATTACTAAAAATACTTTAGCATAAAAAGCAAGGTATTTATCTCCTCCTAAATACCTCGCTCTTTATGCTAAAGTACTTTTAGAACCCCTCATATGCGTAATAATCTCTGTTCGTCTTAAGTTTCAATGCTACTTCTCCCTTTCATTTGAAAAAAAAACGTTTTCATGTTTATTTTTCATTGTTTTCTTATAGTAATGCTAGAGAATCCTGCGCCCTTTTCATTGAATTTTTCTTACCCATGACAGATTCCTCCAAGGAAAGATCCTCCAACATAGCCCCTTCTCCTCAGCCCCACCCCCAAACAAAATAAAATCCCCCTGAAAACGTCTGTACACTTTCCAATAACCATTACTATATGTAAACACTGGTCAAAGTTTGTAACTTGCAGCACCTCCCCCAGGGATTGTGGGGGAGTAAGTCATCCCCAAAGACATATTTATTATAGTTTTCGACTATGTTGAACAAAATGGCTATCTCAAAATTTTGATCCGTTGAATTTGGGAAAAAATTAGCGTGGGAGGGGGCCTAGATGCCCTCAAATTTTTTTGGTCACTTAAAAAGGGCACTAGAATTTTTCATTTCCGTTAGAATGAGCCCTCTTACGACATTCTAGGACCACTTGGTCGATACGATGACCCCTGGGAAAAAAAAAAAACAAATAAACACGCACCCGTGATTTGTCTTCTGGCAAAAAATACAAAATTCCACATTTTTGTAGATAAGAGCTTGAAACTTCTACAGTGGGGTTCTCTGATACGTTGAATCTGATGGTGTCATTTTCGTTAAGATCCTAAGACTTTTAGGGGGTGTTTCCCCCTATTTTCCTAAATAAGGCAAATTTTCTCAGACTCGTCACTTTTGATGGGTAAGACTAAACTTGATGAAACTTATATTTTGAAAATCAGCATTAAAATGCGATTCTTTTGATGTAGCTATTGATATAAAAATTCAATTTTTGGGGGTTTTGGTTACTATTTAGCCGGGTCGCTCCTTTACTACAGTTCGTTACCACGAACTGTTTGATATAGTCAGTGAAATTACATAAAAAAAAACTAGTTTTTTTTAACTGAAAGTAAGGAGCGACATTAAAACTTAAAACAAACAGAAATTACTCCGTATATGAAATGGATTGTCCCCTCCGCAATCCCTCGCTCTTTACGCTAAAGCTTTTAATTGTTTTAAAAAGCAGAATTGTGGCAAAGAGTCAAATTTTCGTCGAGAATCTTGAAAATTGGGCCTGGATTCGTGATTTATTAATCATGTGTTTTGGGGACATTTCATGGACGACGTAATTTCAGTTTGGAATCATGGCGAAAGTGAACTGAAAGGTTTTCACAAACACTTAAATGCTTACTATAGAAACCTGCAATTCACTCTAGAGACCGAAACAGATGGAAAAATTTCTTTTTTTAGATGTATTGACAATACGTAGTGTGAATAAACTTGATTTTACGGTATACAGAAAACTTACGCATAATAATAACCTTCACTTCAAATCTAACCATCCTTCACAGGATAAAAGAGGTGGGGTAATATCTCTTGTGGATAGAGAACTTAATATCATTATTTTCATTCAGAGTTCAAGGAGTTAACAACAAAACCAGATTTCATTTCTTTCGGATAAAATCCATGCTTACATTTAGACAAATTGTGTAACTAACTAGTTTAAACCAAGATTGAAATAACGTTTCTCACCTGCGTGGCTTTGAGCCAATATTGTAATTTTTATTCGAAAGGTGAAAAAAAAGTCTTCTTGCTAATTAGCGATACTGGATCAAATCAAGGAGTGATAAAGGTTTTACATTTTGCACTTTGATAAGTTTATAAGGGTGCACATGGCAGACTAGACACGAGAGGCTGAGAAAATGCAAAGTGCCCAGCTCTTGCAAGAAATTAATTTTAAACTGGATTTATTACCGGTGCTTTCGCAGAAAGTTAATAGGATTCCTGAACTTTCGGATATCATTGATGCCATATAAGTACAGTTAAGTAGCATTATTACGCAGGTATCTAACAATGCTAAGACAAATGATGAAATTAAAAGAGAGCTGGAAAATGTGCAATCTAACCTAGCAGTCTCTTATGAACGAGCCGTCTCTCGGAATAAATTCAAGTGATATACGTGACATATTTAGATTGAAATCAGGGCCGATAGTAGTAAAGCTAAACTCGGTTGAAATCAGAGACTATATTTTAAGAAACAGCTCCGTATTAAGAAGGTTTGGTTTATCGGTGGCTCCGGATTACACAGCTGTACAAAGGGAGGCCCGTAAACATTTAAAGGAAATGTTGACTCTTGCACAAAATGACGGCCGTGATGCAAAGTTACGGGGCGACAAATTGTTCATCCAAGGCCGAATATTCAGGTACGATGGAAATTGAATAGTCGAGATTAAGAGTAATTTGAAGCCAGAAAAAAATTCTGGTCCATCCCTTAGCGCTAGGCTCCCAAATGATCCCAATAATATTCCAATGAGGCTAGTTAGTGATGCCAGTGATAGTGATACTGAGACATTGGTACCATCGACCAGCACTCCTCAGGCAGTATCGACAGCTAAAAGGCCTGCTTGTGCTATTGTCAGCCCAAATGACCTGCATCGACCAGGTGCTTGTAATGTAGCCCTCAAAGGAAGCCATTTGCCAAGAAAGAAGTTTAATGAAAGACATCGTGGTGGTTTTTCACGTGATTTTTATGACAGTAAACACCGAAGTGTGTTAACGGATATAAATAACTGCAATCGTGAGTATTATCATGTTGCCTTTTCCCCAACTAAGACTAGTAACGAGCAATCTCCACCAAAGGCTAGTGACGTTAACGTGCTAACAGAAGGCGTAAAAACATAGGAAATAGAGGGCCATATACTGAGTCTAGTGTCATAGAACATAAAAGGATTACGTGATAAGTTGACCTATTTATATGACGATTTATTTTCGTTTGATGTGATTTCGCTTATTGGAGCATGGAATGATTGTTCTCCTATATCCCCTCTCCCCGGGTATTTTGTTGAACAGACCGTGCGTAATGTAGCAAGAAATAATAGACATTATGGTGGCATTTTGGTTTTGGTTAAAGCATCTGCTTTTGAAGGTTATGAGAGAATTAATAGTAGATATGAAAACTTGCTTTGGCTGTATATTTATTTGAAATGTGGGAAGCAATTAATTTTGGGTGTAGTGTATATACCTCCGCAGAATAGTTCGTATAATCAAGAAAATACTTGGGAAATTTTACGAGAAGAATTTTCGTTAATACAAGAAAGTTATAGAGATCTGGAGTGTGTGTTGAGCGGGGATTTCAATGCTTATACCGGCCTGGAGGCTGAGATCCCAGATGTGTTGATCCCAGATTTAGGAGATTTTGTCCCAATTTGTTGTAGAATACCACGAAGCAACAAGGATGAAAAAAGAAAAATAAATGTATGGGGAAGAAAGCTCCTTGCGTTTTGTGGGGAACATGGTCTGATGATTGCGAATGGTAGATTTGGGAATGATGATGGTAGGGGTGAGTTCACTTGCCTTTGTGGTCCAACTCCAAGTGCTGTAGATTATATGCTAATTAATGCGCAATTTGTACCTGAATCAATTAATATGGGAGTATTAGATTTAGTTGGATCTGATCATAGAGCTATTAAGCTTGAGGTGAATATTGGGCAGTTTCTGGACCACAGTTCACGAGTAAAAAATTTCTACAATTCGGACTATGAAAAAATAGGTTTAGCAAAACGAATTAGAAATGATTTAACAGATAAAGATATTGAGGCATTTAAAAGGGAGCTCTTGGAGCCGCACGTAAAAAATAAATTGAAAGCGTTAGAAGACAATGAAAAAGATGTACATGGTGTAATTATGCTGTTAAATGAAATAATGAGCAGTTGTGCAGAATCATGTGGCCTGACTAAAAATTAAAATAGAATGAGCGATACTTTGATTTGGATTGTAAGTTAATGAAAGAAGAAGTAAAATATTTATTAAATCGTTTGAATGAATCTGAAAGCACGGAAGATCAAAGTTTGAGATTGGCTAAATATTAAGATAAAAGAAGAGAATATAAAATTTTAATAGAAAAAAAGAAGAAAAGAGTACGAGAATAAGAAGAAACTGGACATTGCTGATGATTTTAGAAATAAAGATTTTAGAAAATTCTGGGGCTATATAAAGAATGATAGTGGAAAGGGGAATGTTAATACCCAGGTTGTTCCGGAAGCTGATTCATGGCCTGATTACCTAAATAATTTGGAAGGTGATTGTGTAGATCTTCAGGAGGTAGCGCATACCCCAGAGATGGTTATTTATACTCCAGAGAAAAAAAACTTGTCTTTTTGTGGGATTTATGGATCTCCATAAGACTTTTGATAGTCTTGACAGAGAGTTACTGAATGATGCCATGCTAAATATTTGCCCTCCCCATTCATTTGTTAGATTGATAGTGAGCATGTATACTTGTGTGAGTGGAATCATACAGGTTGGTAATATGTTTTTGAAGCTTTTTGATATTAAGCGGAGACTAAAACAGGGCAGCAACCTTTCACCTAAGTTGTTTAATATTTTTATTAATTATATTGTTAACTTTCTAGAGAATAAATAGGCTCCGAAAGTTAGCCTAGGCACGCAAAAACTATCTCTCTTATTATTTGCAGATGATATTGCTTTGGTGGCTAATAAACTGCAAGATCTACAGACACTTTTGAATCTCATAGAAGAATATTTGCAGATAAAAAAATCAAGGCTGAATATTGAAAAGCGCGAAGTTGTTATTTAAAAAAAAAGGAGTGTTGGGGGCGATGAAAAATATACATTTAAATTTAATAATAAGGAACTAATTATAAGTAAAAGAATAAAATATTTAGGCTTTATCTTATCGGAAAATGGAAGCCTAAAGAGTCATGTTGATGAAATAATTAAGAGAGGTAGAGTGGCCATGTCAGCAATATTTAGAAACCCAACGATAATGGGGATTAAAAACCTAAAAATGCATAAAAGAATATTTAACACAAAAATTTTACCCGTGATAGAATATGGAGCAGAGATATAGGGTGGAAAAACGGTGCAGCAACTCGAGTTCCTTCAGCTCCAGTACTATAAAAGAGTGTTTGGTCTACATCAGACAACTCATTCACAGATTCTGAAAGGTGATATGGGCCTGTTTTCCTTAAAGCTACGTAGGTATATTTTAATGCTTAGATTCTGGTTGAAGTTAACTAAGAGTAATGAAGATAGACTAGTAAGAGTGGCATATGAACAGATGTTGAAAAGTGGTTTAAAAACCTCGTGGTCATTCCAAATTAAATCATTACTAGAAAAAGTAGGAATGCCTTATTTATGTAATAATGGTCTTTGTTCTAGTGATATACCAACATATTTAGAAAGCCAGGTACGATTTATTTTAGAGAGTCAGGAAATTCAGCACTGGCAAGGGCTGGTCTTAGATTCTACAACCCTACAACATTATAATCAGGCAAAACTTAGTTTTGGAGAGGAAGTTTATTTTAAGTTTAATTTACCGGCTATGATTCTACGTCGTTGGATTCAGCTTAGGGCGAATTGTCTTCCAATCCAGAAGAGGCAAAAAACGTTCGACAAAAATAAAATGATAGTTGGTCCTGATTGGTGTTATGTTTGTCCCCTTTGTAAAGATGAAGATGAAGACTTGATCATTTTCTCTGGAAATGCCCAGTGCTCTTGGATTTACGGGAAATTTATTTGCATGGGATTAATTTGATGCTTCCGGGTATTCTGCAGAATAGTAACCCAACCACAATATTTCGAGTGGGAGTGTATATAGATAAATCCTTAATAAGAAGGAAAAGTTTGAAATGACTCATTTCTTTTGTTGTTAGATTAAGCATTTTTTGCGTTGAATTCTGTTTTGTGCGTGTTTGTAATTCGTCCTGTTGTTTAATTGCCTTGCTTGTTTGTTATTTATTTATATTTTTGTATACATATGGCCCATGGGTTTTGAAATACACTTATCTATCTATCTATCTTTCTATCCGGTCAGAGCCGTATATTAAAAAAGAATTAAATTTTATTACAGACATACTTTTTGGCAATGGGTACCCAATTTCTCTCATAAATACTGTTATTGCTCAAAGATTAAAGATCCATTTTTCTAAAGCCTTAAATGCCACACCAGTAAGCGATTCAAATATCAATTCGAGGCAATCGAAATCACACGAAATTTAAATAGTTATACATCCCTAAATAGAGACTTTGGTGAATACAAACTCAACCATATGAACACAAAATTAATTATAGAAAATAATCTAATTCAAAATAAAACAAATATAGGAACGAATAAAAACAAGCCCAAAGAACTACAGGATTAGCTGCAGAGGAGGCAAATATCAAACAGTTCGTGGTAACGAATTGAAGTATAAGTTTCAAGTTCTTATCTATAAAAATGTGGAACTTCGTAATTTTGCCAGAAGACCGATCACGGGTGCGTGTTTATTTGTTTGTTTGTTTTTTTCCCAGGGGTAGTCGTATCGACCAAGTGGTCCTACAATGTCGCGAGAGGGCTCATTCTAACAAAAATTGAAAAATCTAGTGCACTTTTTAAGTGACCAAAAAAATTGGAGGGCACCTAGGCCCCCTCCCACGCTCATTTTTTCCCAAAGTCAACAGATCAAAATTTTAAGATAGCCATTTTGTCAAAAAGCCATTTTGTCATTTAGTCAAAAAACATAACAACTATGTCTTTTGGGCTGACTTACTCCCCCGCATTCCCCAGGGGAGGGGCTGCAATTTACAAACTTTGACCAGCGTTTACATACAGTAATGATTATTTGAAAGCGTACACACCTTTTCAGGATGATTTTTCGGTTGGAGGGAGTATATGGGAGGAACTTTCCTTGGAGGAATTCGTCATGGGAGAAGAGACATTCTATGAAGGGGCGTAGGATTTTTTAACATTATTTAAAAAAAAACAATGAAAAAATAAATATGAAAAAGTTTTTTCAACTGAAAGTAAGGACCAGCATTAAAACTTAAAACAAACAGAGATTATTACGCCAATGGGGGTCCATCTCTTTTTAATAGGTCACTCTTTACGTTAAAGTATTTTTAGTAATTTTAAAAATTTATTCTACAGCCTTTGTGATTCAGGGGTCAATCTTAAAGAATTTGGACAAAATTAAAGCTTTAGTGTAGAGAGTGAGGTATTAATAAGGGGGCAAACCCCCTCATATACATAATAAAAATATACGAATATAGAAGTTCGTTACGTAAGTTAATTTGTAAGTTATGTATATTTTTTACTAATAAAAACATTTGTTAAAAATTAAAAATTCTAGTTGCCTTTTTAAGTAACCGAAAAACTGGAGAACAACTAGGCCTCCTCTCCCACCCTTTTTCTCAAAATCGTCCGATCAAAACTAATAAAAAAAAAATTAATCCTTATATTTCGTTTTAATTATTCATTTGCGGAGAGCCAAAATAAAAACATTCATTAATTCAACAACGGTCAAAAATTAAATAAGAAACAACTTTTTTTTAACTGAAAGTAAGGAGCGACATTAAAACTTAAAACGAACAGAAGTTACTCCGTGTGTGAAAGGGGCTATTCCTCCCTGAACGTCCCGCTCTTTACGCTAAAGTTATTTACCGTTTAATACAGTAGAATTGAGAAACAGAAAAAAACTTTAGCGTAAAGAGCGGGACGTTGAAAACGAAAGTTTTCATTAGTAAAATATATACGTAACTTACGAATTAGCTTACGTAACAAACTTCTATGTTCGTATGTTTTTATTACGTATATGAGAAGGTTCGCCCACTCGTCAATATCTCGTCAATAACTCTTTGCATTAAAGCTTAAATTTTGTCCCCTGAATCACAAAGGCCGTAGAATAAATAGTTGAAATTACTAAAAATCCTTTAGCGTAAGGAGTGAGGTATTAGGAGAGGTGAACCCCTTTTATGCGGAATATTTTCTGTTCGTCTTAAGTTTTAATGCTACTCCATACTTCCAGTTGGAATGCTGCACCTCCTTTATGGAAATCTTCTTCCCCCATGACAAATTCCTCCATGGAAAATTTCCCCCACATAGCCCCCTCTTCTCAACCCCCCTCCCAACCAAAAAATCCCCCTGAAAATGTCTCTACATTTCCCAATAACCATTAATATATACAAACACTGGTCAAAATTTGCAACTTGCAGCCCCTCCCACGGGGACTGTGGGGGAGTAAGTCGTCCCAAAGACATAGTTATAAAATTTTTAAACTATGCCGAATAAAATGGCTATCTCAGAATTTTGATCCGACTACTTTGGAAAAAATGAGCGTGGGAGGGGGTCTAGGTGCCCTCCGATTTTTTTGGTCGCTTAAAAGGGCACTAGAATTTTTCTTTTCCGTTCGAATGAGCCCTCTTGCAAAATTCTAGGACCACTGGGTCGATACGATCGCCCCTGGAAAAAAGAAAAAAAAACAAACAAAAAAACAAACAAATAAACACGCATCCGTGATTTGTCTTCTGGCAAAAAAATACAAAATTCCACATTTTTGTAGATAGGATCTTGGAACTTGTACAATAGGATTCTCTGATACGCTGAATCTAATGGTGTGATTTTCATCGAGATTTTATGACTTTTAGGGGGTGTTTCACCCTATTTTCTAAAATAGGGCAGATTTTCTCAGGCTCGTAACTTTTGATGGGTAAGACTAAACTTGATGAAACTTATATATTTAAAATCAGCATTAAAATGCAATTCTTTTGATGTAACTATTGGTATCAAAATTCCGTTTTTTAGATTTTTGGTTACTATTGAACCGGGTCGCTCCTTACTACAGTTCGTTACCACGAACTGTTTGATTTAGTTAGGTTGTGCTATGACTTCTCTTATTTTTTTTTCATTTCAGAGGCTTTTTTCGAACAAGTAAATGGTTTACCCGTGGGGGCCCCTTTAAGTTCTCTATTAGCAAATTTTTTTTTATAAAATATTGAGACAATAGCGTTAGATTCATATCTTTTTAAACACAAATTTTGGGGCAGATATGGATGACATAATTTCAGAATAAAATTATGCTGAGGTTGAATCAAAAGGTTTTTTTTAGAACATCTTAATTTTTGGGGAGGTGATTTAAAATTTACAATAGAACTAGAAGAGGATATGAGACTTCCTTTTCAGGATGTTCTTCTTTTAAAAAATGAAAATAATCTGGATTTTAAAATTTACAGAAAACCTACTAACAATAACAGATGTTTGTCGTTCTTCTCCGGTCATGCTCACCAAGTAAAAATTGGTTTAATCATATCCTTAACTAAACGCATTTTTAGAATTTGTTCTCCATAATTTATTGAGGAGGGGTTATTTTTGTTAAAATAAATTTCAATAAGTAACCATTACCCAGGCCGGTTAATTGACCAGACTATTTTGAAAAGAAGAAAAAACTTCTTGAATTTCTAACGATATCCTTGAAATAACAGAACAGAAAGATGTTTTTGTTTTTTACCATATGTTCCAGGACTGAGTGAAAAACTTAAAACAATTTTACAAAATAATGGTTTAAAGGTATCTTTAAGAGGTAGTAATACTTTGGCTAGTTTTTAACTTCTGGAAAGGATGGAACTTCCGTCGAGCAAGAAAGTGGGGCTTATAAAACCATATGCAGTTGTGGAAGGTCTTGTGTGGGACGTAAAAAACAGATTTTGAAAATTAGATTAGTAAAACATAATAATTCTATCTCACCATCCTTAAAACAAAATTCCAAACCTGAAGATTTCATGTTGGCTCTATCGGATTTTTTTTTTAATTATCCGAATCAGTTTGTTTTCTTTGAGAATGTTTCTTTGATTTCTAGGGACAAACGTTCAAAACAAATTTTCAGGGAAACAATCGGAATTAAAAAAAAATTAATCAAGAATAATACTATAAACAGAGATAAAGGTGAATTTGGATTGAATTCTATTTATGAGTTCAAAACAGTTCATTTTCCTTGAGAATGTTTGTTTGATTTCTAGGGACCAACGTTCAAAGCAAATTTTCAGGGAAACAATCGGAATTAAAATAAAATTAATTTAAGAATAATACTATAAACAGAGATAAAGGTGAATTTGAATTGAATTCAATTTATGAGTTCAAAACAGTTTATTTTCTTTGAAAATATTTCTTTGATTTCTAGGGACCAACGTTCAAAGCAAATTTTCAGGGAAACAATCGGAATTAAAATAAAATTTATTCAAGAATAATACTATAAACAGAGATAAAGGTGAATTTGGATTGAATTCAATTTATGACTTCAAAACAGTTTATTTTCTTTGAGAATGTTTCTTTGATTTCTAGGGACCAACGTTCAAACCAAATTTTCAGGGAAACAATCGGAATTAAAATAAAATTAATTCAAGAATAATACTATAAACAGAGATAAAGGTGAATTTGGATTGAATTCAATTTATGAGTTCAAAATAGTCTATTTTCTTTGAGAATGCTTCTTTGATTTCTAGGGACCAACGTTCAAAGCAAATTTTCAGGGAAATAATCGGAATTAAAATAAAATTTATTCAAGAATAATACTATAAACAGAGATACAGGTGAATTAGGATTGAATTCAATTTATTATCATATACTGAGGTCAAATAAAGTAAATCTCACTTCCCCTAGGAGCTTTGACCTCTGTACACCTGATTAAATAAAAAAAACTAGTTTTTTTTAACTGAAAGTAAGGAGTGACACTAAAACTTAAAACGAACAGAAATTACTCCGTTTATGTAATGAGTTTTCCCCTACACAATCCCTCGCTCTTTACGCTAAAGTTTTAATTGTTCTAAAAATTAAAATTGTGGTAAAGAGTCAAACTTTAGCGTAAAGAATCTGAAAGTAAGGAGCAACAAGTTTTAGTTTAACTCTTTACTTTCAGTTAAAAAAAACTAGTTTTTTTATTTAATTTCTGAACGTTTTTGAATTAATTCATGTTTGAATTTAGCTCTCCGCACATAAATTATTAAAATGAAATTTGCATACTAATTCTTTTTTTAACTAAATGACCTTCTCTTAATATTGATCAGACCATTTTGAGAAATAAGGGGTGGGAAAGGAGGCGTAGATGCCCTCCAATCTTTCGGTTACTTAAAAAAGTAACTAGAACTTTTAATTTTTAACGAACGTTTTTATTAGTAAGAAATATGCGTAACTTAAGAATTAACTTACGTAACAAACTTTAATATTCTTATATTTTTATTATGTATATGAGGGGGTTTGTCCGCTCGTTAATACCTCGCTGTTTATACTAAATCTTAAGTTTTGTCCCAATTCTTAAAGAATGACCCCTGAATCAGAAAGGCCGTAGAAGTAGTTGAAATTACTAAAAATACTATAGCATACAGACCGATGTATTTATATCCTCCTAAATACCTTGCTCTTTATGCTAAAGTATTTTTAGAACCACTCATATACGTAATAATCTCTGTTCGTTTTAAGTTTTAATGCTTCTCCTTACTTTCAACTGAAAAAACTTTTTCATGTTTATATTTTCATTGTTTTTTTTTTGAATAGTAATGCTAGAAAATCCTGCGCCCTTTTCATTGACTTTCTCTTCCTCCATGAAATATTCATCCAAGGAAAGATTCTCCCATATAGACCCCTCCCCTGAACACCACACACAAACCATAAAAAACCCCCTGAAAACGTCGGTACTGTATGTAAACATTGCTCAAAGTTTTTAACTTGCAGTCCCTTCCCCAGGGACTGTGGGGGGGGGATAAGTCATCCCCAAAGACATAGTTATTATGGTTTTTGACTTTGTGGAACAAAATGGCTTTCCAAAATTTTGATCCATTGACTTTGGAAAAAAAAGAGCGTGGGAAGGGGCCTAGGTGTCCTCTATTTTTCTGGTCACTTAAAAGGGGCACTAGAACTTCTCATTTCCATTAGAATGAGACCTCTTGCAACACTATAGGACCACTTGGTTGATACGATGACTCCTGGGAAAAAAAAAACAACAAACAAACAAAGAAATAAATAAACACGCACCCATGATTTGTCATCTGGCAAAAAATATGAAATCCAATATTTTTGTAGATTGGACCTTGAAATTTTCGTTATAGGGTTTTCTGATACGCTGAATATGATGGCGTGATTTTCGTTAATATTCTTTTACTTATAGGGGGTGTTTCCCCCTATTTTCCAAAATTTTCTCAGGCTCGTCACTTTTGATGACAAAGACTAAGTTTGATGAAACTTATATATTTAAAATCTACATGAAAGTCCAATTCTTTTTATGTATCTTTTAGCATCCAAATTCCAATTTTCAGAGTTTCCTTTACTATTGAGCCGGGTCACTCATTACTACAGTCTGTTACCACGAACTGTTTGATACTTCAGATCTTCAGATGTTTGATACGTCAAATCTAAGGAACCCAAACCGGAAAGGCCAAAGAGATTTGCTTCCGCTGTTGAATTGAAAAATATGAACAATAAACTGTATATGATTAGTTTATTGGGTATAAATTTTGTCTGTTTTTATTGATATCTTTTAGTGTTACTGCTGATGATGGACACTGTATATGTGTTTGAAATATCCAGTTAAAATTTTTTATATTTGTTTCACTGTCAATTAAAAGGTTTTATCCCTATTTTGAACTGTTATATGCCCCTACCATTTGAAATTAATCCTCTTCGTTTTAAGTTTTAATGTTACTTCTTGCTTCCAGTTGAAAAACCTTTTTTTGGCTATTTATTTTTTGTGCGAAAAATGTGGGTTAGGCTAGGTTAGCTAGGTAAAATCTAGGCAGATGATAGGCAAAGTGACTTTAAGCTAGTAGATCTACTGATGAAAAAATTCTACCTCCTTTTAAAATCTAAACCTCATGAAAAGATGTGCATACAGCAGTTCAGGAAACTGTAATTTTCACAAGTTATAATTTCTAAGACAATAAAGTTTCATACTTTCAAAAGCTTCCATGCCTTCATGTCATAGCTTCCAGGTTTTCAAGACACTTGGTAATTTTAGGAACTCCATAATTGTCATACATTAAAACTACACACTTTGTCAAGTTAAAGCTTTGTCCTAGCAAGAAACTCAGTAGTTTTTTACAGTTTTAATTAAGTTGCTACAAAATTCGGTAATAACATAGCGTGTTCCATAGCATATACCCTATGATATATATGAATTACGCATAAGCAAAACCATCGTATTATTCTTTAGTTTAAAGTCAAGGGGTGGCACATCAACAATTCCAATTGGATCATAAAATGCTGGCGTGAGTTCAATTCCTTCTTCCTGCAGTGGTAGCTTCAATTTAGTAAGGAAAAAACAATGGTCTATAGTAGCCAAAGATTAGAAAACGCATTTAAAAAATCAAAATGGCAAGTGAGAGTTGATTTTTATCTAATTCAGGGATGGTAACCATGGATGGTAATTCATGGTAATTCATGGATGGTAATTTATGGATGGTATCTAAATTAGTCTTAATGGTCAAATGTTATTTTGAAACAAAATCTACGGAGCTTTTGGAAAATACCCGCCAACCCCTTAAAAATTACTTTGGGTCGAAATAATTTTCACTGTTTGAGTTGCCAGGGTCAAAAACCTTGTACAGGATAATACAGTTCCGTGGCTTGAACAACAAGAAGAATCATTTTTTTTGTATGGGTGGCTCTGACGTGCCCCCTTTTTTCTTTTCCTTTTTTGTGACTTCTAGCGAGGCACAAGGAAATCATGGAGAGCTAATGAAGCAGCCATTTTAAAAGAAATTACCACATCTACGTGCTTTTTGGCATAAAAAACAAAATATGTAAAATAAAATAGAGTTTTGACAAAAAAATCCTTGCAACCGAAAATGTCGTTGCAATAAAGCTATATGATGACGATAGTTCGAATTGGAGTTTGTTCTTTAATGCATCAGCCAAAAAGGAACCCTTTTCGAAAGATGAAGCATATATCGTATTGAGTAGATTGACATCTTTTTTTTTTTTTTTAGTGTAATTCCTCACAAAAGCATTACTTTTCTAGGAGTTTTATCGTCTTGTAAGGCGATTCTCAATAATTATATTTATTTACTAGTTTCTTTATGGAGTTACAATAAAGCAGTCTTCATTCAATTGCTACACTGTCGTTTTACCTTGAAATGTTAAATCCATTGAAATGCGTACAAACAAAAACCAAACTCTCGCAGAGGTAACGTATGTGAAAATGGAATTAAGTCGTGTTTTTTTTTGCTTTTACAGAGATATACATTTATTAAGAAAAGAAAACAAGCATTATTCGCCATTCGCCTGCCAAGAAAGGCAATAAGCTTGTAAGGGTAAGCAAGGTTATCACCCTCAGCTAATTAAAACCACATTCATATCACGATATTCAATACAAATGAAATTCAAATGATGAAGGAAGAACGGAAAAAAAAGAAAGAGGAAAAAGATAAGAAGAAGACAGAAAAAAAAATTAACAGTAAGTAAAGCAGGGAAATCCCTTGAATATAATGACAACCTGGAACGGGTCTTACATCAAAATTATTCACGAGATAAAAGAAACTTCTTTACCCGTGACTTGAAAGCCGGAAGACTAGGCACATTTTTAACACTCTCGGGCAAAATATTCCAAACATGGGGACCATAATGGCGAATCACAAAAGATCCCCAAGTAGTACTCCTAAACTCATTAGTTAAGTTATGAGCTATTCTTGTATTATGATCATGACGGTCTCTATTAAAAGTCAAAAGATTGTTAAAAGCAGGGGATGAGCAGGCGATTCAAGCATTTATACCAGAAAATCGCAACTTGGTAATCCCGAATTCGGGATACATCCATTAACTTATTCTTTTTAAATGCTCATGAGCAGGAACATCATTAGAATCATAAAATTTCGATAATAATTTTACAGCTCTACTCTGAAGTTTTTGTACTCTTTTGAAACATGTTACAAAAATACTTGCCCATATAGAGTATCCGTACCTAATATATGGACAAATATTGAAAAATAAATCATTTTTAGAATCTTTTTTGGGACTAGATTTTTAATTCTTCGCATCACCCCAAGACCTCTGCTTAATTTTTCAGCTATAGAATTTGAATGGTTTTTCCACGACCGGTTTTCATCAATTAAAGACCCCAAATATTTTGTTGTTGCTACTCTTTTTATCACATTTCCTCGAACCATAATTCAATCATTGCCAACACTTGACGAGAGTCTAAAGAATATCATGAAAAAAGTCTTAGAAAAGTTTAGGGTTAACAAATTTTGTTGAGAGAAACTTAGAAATTCAAAGACACCATTATGGATTTTATTATACAAAACATCAAGCGAAGGCGCAACGAGAAAGAGCAAAGTGTCATCTGCAAATAGGATGACACCGGCTTCCAACAGGTAGTGCTTCATTCGATCAATAAAAATGATGAAAAGGAGGGGTCCCAGGATTGACCCTTGTGTGACCCCGCACTCAAAATGATTGTGACCCAAAAATGATCCATTCTGTACTATCTGATATCGGTCGAGTAGATATGATGAAAACCACTTAAGGCTTGAACCCCTCACCCAAATCAAGGCAAGAACTTGAATAAGCCCTGGGTGGTCCACGGTATCGAACGGTTTTCTCATATCCAAAAACACAGCTGCAGGTATAAGACCAGCTTCAAACGCATCATTAATCCAATCAACCAATTTCAGAACTGCCATATCCGTAGATAGGGCTTTCCTGAACCCAAATTGGTTTCCCATTAGAATTATATTCTTTTCAATATAATAACTTAACTGGGCATTTACAGCTTTCTCATATAACTCAGAGATTCGATGGGTCATCTTTTTTCCTCCTTTATGAAGAGGAACCACTCTTGCAATTTTTAGTGCTTGTGGGAAGACTCCATGACCCAGAGAAAGGTTGATGAGGTGCGCCAAGACAGGTAGGACACTGGTTTTTGCGGCTTTTATGAGTTTCAGCGAAAACTCATCCATCCCACTAGATTTCAACTTCATCATAGCCAGGAATTGTGCCACTTCCCGTTCCAAACATTTTGCAAATTCAAACGAATTCTCACTAGCAGGCTGTCTTTCAAAAACAGATCCAAAACTCACAGATGTGCATAAGCTAGCCCGTGCTTGATCGCAAAGTCTTTTTCCTTCGTTTGCAAAATAATCACACAGAAATTCAGCTATGTTTTGAGAATCAGTAAGACGACCTTCCGTCGTCTCCATGGCTCTCACCTCCTCCCTACTGTGAAAACTACCCAAAAGTTTATTTATTGTTTTCCGTGTATTTTTCATATTCCCTTGATTTTCATGAAATTCATTTTGGAAATGAAGTTTCTGAGCTTTCCGTTTTACTGAATTTAAAATATTCCAAAACTTTTTGAATTTATAAAATTATCATTTGAATGATCTTTTAAATAGTTCACATAAAGTTGGTTTTTCTGCTTTATTGAAACTAGAAAGGCTTTTGTTATCCATGGTTTCTTAGGAAAATTTCTATTAGGGTTGATTCTTCGTAAGGGACATGTTTCATTCATTACATTAGTCACTTTCTAACTGAAGAGGTCATATGTTGCATTTGGACACTTTTCCTCTATTACACGCGAAAAAATTCGTTTGATCCATCTTATTTGCAAAACTGTTTAGGTTTTTACTTTACATTTCACGGTAAAACGATGCCCTTGCACACTGTTTATTTTCCTTTGACTGATTCAGCTTTATTTTACTTATTATAACAAGGTGATCCGACCCGTCGGACACAATCACAACTGCTTGGGATCTTTCAATTAATCCACCATTAACGAAGAAATTATCAATTAAGGTGGCCGAAAGATGCGAAATCCGAGTTGGAATAGTTACAAGAGGAAAACTATCATGTGACACCATCATATTAACAAAATCTGAGCTATTCGCTTTTTTTAGTTAATCAATATTAAAATCTCCCATCATAAATTTATTTTTATTTTCATTGTTAATTTATCTAATAACAATTCAAATTCTTCAATAAAAAAGCTAATATCATATGATGGATTTTTATAAATTAACCCCAAAATCAAATTTTTTTCCCTTTATTTTTTATTTCGATGAAAGAGGTTTCCATCCTACCTTCCAGCCACAGGGAGAGGTCACCCCTAACCCAATATTGGGTACCTTCATTTATCAAAATACATAGACCGCCCTGCTCCATGGTTGTCCGTTCTCTTCGCTCGCAAACATATCCCGGGGAAGAAAAATCCCAGGGCAGTGACTTGCTAGAAATAAATGTCTCACATAGGCCTACAATGTATGCTTTCTTATCTAGTAAATTGAAAATATCACATAAAGGAGAATATGCCGTTCTTAGACCTTGACAATTCCAGAAAACGATCACTCTTTCATCTGCACTCATAGGTTTTGAATTCTCATAAAGATTATTCGGATTCACATAATTACTTGGGCGACAATTCAACGAAAAATTATCGATGCATTCGTCATCCCCGCAAGTGTGTCACGAGTTGGCTTCCAAGAATAAGCCGGTTTTGTTCAAAGTTCATTCAAAGTGTCATCATATCTGTTCACGCTCATTTCAGGTGACTGTTTAATACGAAAAAAAAAGTCTGATAGACAGAAAGAAGAAGGAAAAAGAAAGAGATAAACATGGAAGAAACTGACATTTTGGCTATAAAATGCAAAGAGGAAAACAAACATACAAGCAGTGCAACAACACAATTCCATAACTCAAAATTATGCGGTCAGATTTGGCAAACGGACCACTTCAGCCATAGCTCTAATTTTACAGATCTCTCCTGCTGAGTCTTTTCAAAAATTGTCCCGTTTTTCGACCAAACATTTCTGTTTCCGAGCTTACTGTTAGCCAAGTCAAGAATCTGTTTCTTTTTTGATGTTAGGTACTCGGTAACAAATATTTCCGACCGAGCAAGTTTTGACTTACATGAAAACAATTTTCTTGCAGTTTCAACAGACTTGAACACAACCAACAGGTGCAGGACGCTTTTTTGCATTTACAATACCAAATCAGCAAAATTTGCTCGAAATTTAAATACAGAAATTATTGCGGTCTAAGAAAAAACCGAAATTTGCATTTTATCCGTAATCACATTCAATATACACTCAGAGATGGGAAGACCCCCACTTTGTTCAACACCATGAAATACAAGCTGATTTTGTCGTTTTTCCTGTTCCATATCATCAAGACGGGTTTCCAGCTGTTCAATCCTGTTTTCTAGGGCTAGGTTTGCGTTTTGGAGAGCCCGTAGTTTGTTTTCAATTTCGTCAAACTTGGTCGAATACTGGACAAGCATACAGTCGTGAATCTGAGAAAAAATAGAGTCAATTATATCCGCACTATTCGATAATCCAACTTTTTCACGTACTTCCATTTCAATATCATTTCGGATATTGGATTTAGCGTGTCCAAGTCCGATAAAGCAGAATTTATTGAATTAGCCGATGTATCTGTTAAACTAGAACCACTAATCTCGAGATGCTTATCAGGAAAATCAGCTAATTCGGCAAAAGCTTTTGCAACACCTAATTCATTTTTCTTCTTAGCCTCCTTCGAAATGCTAACAAAGGCCGAAAGCTGTGAGGCTGTTGTTGTCACGATTTCATGGCTTCCATAACAAAATACAACATAGGATATTTTTTTGTTCTTGGCCTGAATTATATCCAACACTCGACATGGCCATGGTGGATAGTTTTTGAATTTTGCTAGAATAACAGCATCTTTTGTAAACTGAACCATTGAAATGTATTATCAAAAATAAAAATAAAATACTGCACTTAACTTTTAATAGTAGGCCCACTTGAGCCTGGCAATCACAGTATAATCGGTCCAATCAGTCTTATAACGTTAAAAAAAAACTCTAGTAATCAAGCCCGCACATTCAAAGATCTTATCCAATTTAACTCAATATCAAGTTTATTATGTTCAACAGATCATATCCGATTTCGTTCAATAGATCACTGCGCTTTTTTAGGAAACAGGTTTTGAGAATGCGATATAAATCACACCTAGGTCCTTTCGCTTTGAACGATGAATTTTATTTACAAATTTCAAGACCTCTCAATATCATTTATGAATGGAAAAGAATATAATGTGGAAACTAATCAGAATTATCAGTAAAATAAGATATATCTTAATCAGCAACGGAAGAAGGATCTATTAAAATGCCCAAGTCGAGGTTTCTTGAGATACGTTTTTTAAAGAATGAAAAAATGAATGAACTCTCTCTTTATTAACTACTAAATTACAAAAGCTATAAATACACACAACCGCCTAGGGGAAAGCTCAAACAGCCTGATGTTGGACGGCTGCAATCCTCTAATTCTCGACCTAATTTAATAATAAAAAAAAATTAAATAAGGACGAAAACACTCTCAATCAAAAAACCCCTTAACATCAGAATATACATAAATAAAGGCTAACAATAATTAAAAAAATTATCTCCCCACTCCAAATAAATGTTTTTTTAATTTTGCTTTAAACGACCCAATATTTTCTTCCTCCCTAATGCCAGCTGGGATATCATTCCAAATAGCTAGTTCCTAATTCCTAAAGCTTAATACATAACTCCGAAGGCTGCACGTGTGGTGTCTCGGTACTGAACAATCAAATTATCTACCTTTCTAGTCTCATACCCATGGAATGAACGATTTACTCGAAAGAAACTGGTAAACACTGGAGGACATACATCATTGCAACATCGATACGCAAAAACAGCAGCTTTATAATCTTCAATCTGACCAATATTAAGCACTCGTTATTTCTTAAAACATTACACGGTATCATTCACATTTTTTACATAATTACCAAGAAGACGTACTTTTTTATTTTGTAGGATCTACACTCTTTTAGAGTTTGCATAGAAATTACTAGACCAAAGGACACAACCATAAGAAATATAAGGCGCGACAATGGTTTGATATAATAATAAAAGAACTGATATGATTTAATCGACGCAAAATTCCCATACCTCTAGCAAGTTTAGCTGCAACAAAATCACTACCGTTCTTCCAAGATTGATTACAATCAAGCTGGAACCTCAAATAACGCACTTCATGCACCTGTGATAAAGGCCTACCATTATAGAATATCTTTTAATCAACACATTGAGGCTTACCAACTCTCCTATAAATCATAAAAATAGTTTTATTAACGTTCACTGACAAAAGGCTCAAACTTGTAAATACAAAAATGCCTTTAATACCCTATTTACGTTCAACAACAAATCATCGACGGATTGACTGGACACAGTTAAAGCTGTATCATCTGCAAAAGTCGTAATACAACAGTCAGGTAAGTAGAACCGTATTGAATAAACATACACAAGGTACAGAAGAGGTCCCAAAACAGACCCCTGAGGTACACCACACCTCACTTAAAAAGGAGAAGAAAACACATCATTTAAAAAAACCTGAATAGATCTACCACTTAAAAAACTATTAAACCACTTTAAATAGTTACCACGAACTCCAAGGGATTGTAGACGTTTGAGTAGTATATTAAAATCCACTGTATCGAATGCTTTTCTAAAATCGATAAAAACAGTCAAAGGGATTTCAACACGTTCAAAGAATTTATTTACAATATCACAAAAGAAATGCACGGCGTCCGACTTCGAGTGACCTTTCCTAAATCCAAACTGGTTTTGACTTAACATCCCCGTTTTCATAAGGTGATCATAAAGCCTTTTATTCACAATTTTTTCAAATATTTTCGAAAACAAGTGTAGGATTGATATGGATCTATAATTTTCAATTTCTAGCATAGACCACCTTTGTGAAGGGGAATTACTTTTGCCGTTTTAAGCGCATCAGGGAATATACCAGTTTGGAGGGAAATATTGATTATATGGACCAAACATGGCATTAAATAACACATCACTAACTTAAAAGTTTTCAGATTAATGCCATCTATCCCTGATGAATTTGATTTGATTGATTTCACAACCTTCAGAATTTCATCTCAAGTACAAGGCTAAAATTCAATTTCATTTCCAATTCCTCTATCATCCACAAATTCATCTTTTATTAAATCATTATTAAAGTTCACCAATCCTTGCGCCTGTACATTTTGCCCAACAAAAAAACTCAGCAAATTTAGTCGTGGTACTTATTTCATCATTGACAAGCTCACCTTGAATCAGTAGCAAATTAGGTGGAGCTTATTTTTTTTCCCAATAGGTGATTAATAACTCCAAATTCTTTTAGTATTATCCTTATTTAAACTCAATTGAATGGTAAAGTATTCTTTTTTAGCCTTTCTTCTCATCGAGTTTACTTTGTTGTGTATTATTTTGAATTCTCCCAGATTCATTGCACATTCACTATTTAAATATTTTACATACGCTTGATTTCTTGAATTTGATACTTTAAAAATTTCAATAGTTATCCAGGGCTTTCTGGGTTCACAGTTATTGGGTTTAATTTAAGTTTATTACGGCAATACTGCAAGCTTCAATAAGAAAATCAAAAACAAATCTAATGAGGTTTTTAGAGCCCCAAGTCAAAAATACAGAATTGAAAAAATATGCATATAAAGTAAAATATAGGAGGGCAAGCCAGCTTTGAATTTGGAAAATTTTTTATTTAAATTCAAACCTTCGTCCCCTGGATACCTTATTTTTCGATAATGAAAATTCAGGAATTTCCCAAATTTAATTTAATTCTTATAAAACAAAATTTATTTTCAATATGAAGTAACATTTATGAGCTGCGTTCAACATTGTAGCATTTAAACCAATTTTTTCTTTTTTTAGACTTTCAGTAGCTTTCTAGAAATTAGTGATGAGGTTTTATCTAATTCCAATTATATTTCATCGTAATTTGATCTATTAACTTTACTCGAAGTTTTTTTTTTCAGAGGTTCACAAAGTTTACAGCATTACTTTTTTCTCTCTTTACATAAAGAATATAAAAGGCACTGGGACAATCACAGTGCCTTTGTCAGAATCTTTGTTCCAAGAATAATCACAAACAGAAGCTTATGGAATTAATTAACAAAACACTAAACCAATTGGTGCTAAGATGTCTGAACAAAAAAAAAATAAAAAGGCATGGCTATTCAAAAGGCAAAAACAGATAAATCTATACAAAGAAATAGAGAACAATTAATATAAGCAAAAATCATACAATGAACATACACCCTTTTTACGGTACATCTTTACAAAAGCAGCCCCCCTCTCTCCAAAATCCTACTCTGATATTTTTGCAAAATCAATGTTTAACACTATCATGTGGCAAAAGATTGAAAACCAAAGTGGAAACTAAACTATTTCTTGAAAGAAAAACTTACTACTAAATTTTAAGATAACTTAAGCTTCTAATTTTGGGTTTACATCAGTGAAGGGGGCAGGGATATCCAGCAGGCTTCTTTCGCCCCCAATATTGCACAAAATTCTCTCTTAGCACTAAATCAAAATCCTTCAAGAAGCAAAAATGTAAACAGGAACCTAAAGAAATAAACAATTTCAGTAACATTTAAGAACAGAACTTCCTTAGGTGAAAAAGATCCAATTTAGCATCTAGATTTTGAGACAAGTGGAATTAAAATACTAAACTATGAAATAGAAATGTTTGTCTTGTGGTGGCGAATTGGGCTTGCTCTTCGCTTTTTGATACAGTACCCAGGTTTCAAACTCGCATGGACCAATAAAATACAGGGTAGGTGTGAGCATCTTAGTAGTCAACAAGCGTCGTTAATCCAAAGCACAACAGAAATGTCACCCATACTTATTCTTTGAATGGAGCAATTTTTAGGTTTGGCTTTTAAATTTCAAACTTTTCAATCTTACATTAAAAATCCACTAAGAATCTTCCACTTATAGAATTTACCGTAATACCTTATGAAAATTACCGTAAGATATTTACCGACAATCAAATGTCCGTAACAGTTTTGTATTTGCCCTTGGAGACACACCTATAAAATTTATTACAAATACTTTTTTCTACAAGCTCTTTAATTTGGTAGCTTGTTTTGCCTGTTTTTATATATATATATATATATATATATATATATATATATATATATATATATATATATATATATATATATATATATACCTACTTTACATGCTTCAAGTAACTGAATCTATGTTACCAAAGGTCTACTATATCTATTCTTTTCGGTTTTTGCTTGTTTTGTTTTTTTTTGCAAAACTTGGGCAAAAATGAGGTTGTTCAACACTATTGCACCGATAATCGATTTGAGGCTGTTTTAGTCAATAATTTTATTCCAAGATTTCCTTAAAGCTGTTTTTTCGTTTTTTTTTTTGTAGAAATAGAGAAAAGATCCTTAATCACTACTGCAACCGAATCATGACTCGAGGCTATATTCAGTCCTGCAGCAAACTTGCACTTGAAATTCAATATTTGTGAAAGTTACAAAATTTTACACCTGAAATATTTTTTAAGAGTTTTATTGGACTGTTATTTTTTTAAAGACATAGTCAACTAATCTCAATACAAATGATACATTTCCCGGTGCAAAACAATTTTACTGTCTTACCTAACCAAGTTGAAATATATATATTATTGTCAACGTTCAAAATTGGTAAATATCGATGTCCATCGGTGAATGTCAGAAATACCTTCTTTCTCCTTGGACTTAGTCTGCGCTGCTGAAACTAAATATAACCTAAGAAAACCAAATCTAATCAAACTATTATTATTAAAGCTTGCATAAGACTGAGAAAGCTGATTCACAAAGCTAATTGAATCCAAGTAGAGAAAAAGGAATTTTAGACATTCACCAGTGAATTTCGACATTAACCATATTTCGGACATAGAAAATCTGATTGTAACTTCAGCTTTTTAGTAAACTTTGAAATTAGGAAAACCTAATAAACAACAGAGCTTTTTCTGAGGGCTAAAAACCATAAACTTCACAAAAATATTAATAATAATGAAAATATAAATAAAACAGACCTGACATTTTTCCATCTCAGACTGAGCATCTCAACTATACAAGATAATCGCAAAACCATTCTGAGAAGGCTTCGTCTTGCAAATCATACAATTCCTTCCGAATGATGCAATGATTTATTATAATACAAATACGATTTCCACCCAAATATGATTCCTATTTCCACACCCTCATTAAATTTCCGAGAAATTAATAAAATTGGCAAAATCAAGCTATAAAACTTTTTTTAAGTTTTCCTTTGGTACCATTCAAATACACTAGGGCATTGAAAACGCAAAATGACGCTATTTTAACCAAATTATACACGTCTTTTTTTTTGGCTCAATTGTCCCAAGATAAAATTGATTGTCAACATAATGTCTTTAACTAGAAACAAAATGGACACAGACTGGCGTTACCAAATGACTTCAACCAATTATTTTCACAACTTTAAGGCAAGCATTAACAATTCTTAGCATTAAAATAAATACTGGGGTATGTAAATAGAAATAGCAATTAAAATATTCTTTGACAATGGCCAGGAAAGTACAATGGAGGTAGAATTATGGAGTAGAATCCAATAGGCAGATTCATTCAACCCCATTCATGGAACCCCAATAAGTAGATTCATGCTATGCAACAAAATGAGATAATAACATGAGTCATGAATAATACGACGCTTCTTAAATTGCAGTTTTACAACAGCTGGCTTCGAACTATAGCAACCACGTTACTAAGCTGCGTTCACACCCACTGTGTCAGCACAGGACAAGGTAAAAACTTCAGTAATCAATCCAAATTTTTAAAAACCGAAATAAAGTTAATTATCAAACAACAAAGAGAGATATAGTTTATTTTTTCAGCATAAAAAGCAAATTCTATCATTACTTTAGATTCTTTAACTATTAAATCAACATAAAAACAGATTATAATTTTAATTGTGATAATATAATTAAAATTGGCTTTTTAAATTTTGTTTCTCTTTGCAAGGATCGATTTTTACTAGTATTCCATTAGCATACTATTGTGCTTTTAAGTAGATAAAAGATACATTGTCATATAAAAACGATGTTTGCTGTCAATTGTACCACAAAACATCAGTTTTTGCAGAAATAGAGTGAAAATGCCAGGGAATGCAAATTTCAGCACAACCAATAAATATTTTATGATCTAATAGATCTGAGCATTTGGAGCCTGGGATGGGGATTTGGGGATTTCTCATTATACCGGTTTAAAGCTATTGTACCAACAAAGGCATTTCCCCTTTTATTGTTTAATAGGCTACTCAATGTTCAGGGGCTCATTTCAAAGGTAGTTTTTTTTATACTCAATAACTAATTTTAAGTTTTAATTGATAAGACCAGCATAAGGTGAAATATGGCACCCCAAAAGTGTAATTTGGTTGCCATTTCCAGAATAAAGAGACTTAGAGGAATGAAAAAGTTAAATATTTCTTTCAACTTTGACCAGGCTGGGGAAAGACCAAAGCCTCCTGTCATAAATTCGTTTTTTTTTTCGAATCTCTGGGCTTACACTGTACTCTTTGTACAGTGTAACTCTTACTCTGATAACTCTAAAAGGAATGTGGAGATAACTCCACAAAAAAACTCATAAGAGACTTCGGCCAGTAGAGAAAATGAGATGAAATACTAAAATAACGCGAATATTTTACCTGCATAAAAACTATGCATACTCAGCACACGATAAAAAAAAAAAAACTAAACTAAAAACAAATAAAACCACACTGATCCACGTAGGGAAGAGCGGCTATTAGAGTTATTTCAATGAAAACATCAAAGCAGCTGAGGCAAAATAATGAAAAAAAAAAAAACTAAAATAAAAAAAAAAAATAAAATAACTAAAATAAAATAAAAAGAAACAAAAAAAACTAAGTTAACTAAGAAACTAAGTTATGTTGTGAAATAATCCTCTTGTTTGCTAATATTGAAGCAACCTTATTTGGTCTAGTAGGTAATCTTGTCCCCTGGTGATTGTGTAAAACTTTAATTCCCTTATTGAATATTGGTTCATCTTTCAAAAGACAATCATAAATTGAGTTAATATTTTAATTCTCCGTGTTTATATTTATTGAAAGATTAGCAAATATATATTTTTTTAATTTCTATAGCCTCCTCCGCCCATTGAGAAATAGCTATATCATTAGAAATAGCTATAGCCTCATCAAATTGTACAAAATGTTCAAGATGAAAGAATATATGTTTAGCCAGAGCTGAAACAAAAGTTTTAGGAGGCTTTCTTAATTGTAGAGTTTTTTCTATCTTGATTGGGATGCTCAATAAATCTTTCAATAACTTGTTGGTAAGTTCTACCAATATAAGACCTCCCACAATTACAAGGAATTTTATACATCCCACTAACTAAATAACCCCGGGTTAGATCCTTCCCAGAATTAAGAAAAATACTTAATGGTCTCACTGATTGGAAACAAGCATCAATGTTATGTTTACACAAAATTTGTTTAAGCATCTTCCACAAAATAGGTACATAAGGCAAAGAAATGAAACTTTTCGCCATATGTAATTCTGTGCACTGAGTTTTATTTCTCTTTGTTGTTTGTTGCCATGTCTGGCCAGTTTGGCTTAAGAAATTTCAAAAGTTAAATATTTTAACTTTGAACAGGCTGGGGAAAGACCAAAACCTCCTGTCACAAATTCATTTCTTTTTTCGAATCTCCGTACTTACACTGTACTCTTTGTACAGTGTAACTCTTACTCTGTACTTAATCTTTACGCTAAAGTTTGACTCATTCTATTAACTCAACTTTTTGAAAAAGCAAAAAACTTTAGCGTAAAGAGTGGGATGTTGAGGAGGAAAAGCCCCTTTCATATATGGAGTAATTTCTGTTCATATTAAGTTTTAATGTCATTTCTTACTTTCAGTTAAAAAACATGTTTTTTTTATTTAATTTCTGGACGTTTTTAAATTAATGCATGTTTTGATCTTGGCTCTCCACACATAAATAATTAAAACAAAATTTACATATTAATTTTTTTTTGGCTGAATGACTTTCTCATAGTTTCAATTAGAAGATTTTAAGAAAAAAGGAGCAAGGGAGGAGGCCTAGTTGTCCTCCAACTTTTTGACTACTTAAAAAGACAACTAGAACTTTTAATTTCTTACGAACGTTTTCATTAGTACAATTATACGCCACTAACGAATTAACTTCCGTAACGAACTTCTATATTCGTATATTTTTATTGAGTATATGAGAGGGTTCACCTTATAAGGTAAAGAGCGATACCTCGCTCTTTACCTTATAGCTTAAATTTTGTCTCAATTCCTTAAGAATAACCCCTGAATCACAAAGGCCGCAGAATAAATAGTTGAAATTACTAAAAATACTTTAGCGTAAAGAGTGAGGTATTAGGAGGAGGTAAACCTCTCATATGTGTAATAGTTTCTGCGTAATTTAAGTTTTAATGCTGCTCCTTATTTTCAGTAGAAAAAACTTTTCATATATATATTCTTATTGTTTTTTAAATAATGCTAGAAAATCATGCACCCCTTTCATTGAAATTCTTTTCCCCCATGACAAATTCCTCCATGGAAATATCTTTCCTCGTAGACTCCCTCAACTCTCCGTCCCCCCCCCCCCCCCCAAAAAAAAAAAAATTCCCCTGAAAACGTCTATTCCCTTCACAAAAACAATTACCATATGCAAGCACAAGTCAAAGTTTGTGAATTGCAGCCCCTCCCACGGTGACTGTGGGGAGTAAGGCGTACCCAAAGACATAGTTATTGGGTTTTCCGACTATGGTGAATAAAACACCTATATCAGAATTTTTATCTGGTGACTTTGGGGAAAAATGAATATGGGAGGGGGCCTAGGTACCCTCCAATCTTTTTGGTCACTTAAAAAGGACACTAGAACTTTTAGTTTCTGTTAGAATGAGCCTTCTTGCGACATTGTAGGACCACTAAGTCGATACGATTAACCCCTGAGGAAAAAAAACATACAAAAAAACACACATCTGTCTTCTGGCAAAAAATGCTAAAATTCCAAATTTTTGTAGATAGGAGCTTGAAACTTCAACATTAAGGTTGTCTTATACCAGGAATCTAATCGTGTGATTTTCGTTAAGATTGTGTAAATTTTAGGGGGTGTTTCCCCCTGTTTTCTAAAATGAGGCAAATTCTCTCAGGCTCGTAGCAATTTGATAGGTAAGACTAATCTTGATGAAACTTATATATTTAAAAACGGCATTAAAATGCAATTCTCTTGATGTAACTATTGGTATCAAAATTCCATTTTTTAGAGTTTCGGTTACTATTGAGCCGGATCGCTTCGTACTACACTTCGTTACCACGAACTGTTTGATAATAGTTGTCTCACACCAAGTTAAAATTATTCAAAGGCTTTTACCGTTTCTGTGCTAAACAACGGAATAGATCTTGTATCTTTGCTTGTTAAAAATGACAGTTGAATCAACTGTCTACTTTGTTCTTTTTGTATTAATAGAAGTTGCAAAATAGATTTTCAAATTTTGCTCCATTAGAAACCCAATTGGAACTCTAACGAGGTTATTTGAAATATTTTGAATACAATCTTTGCTGGTTTTAAATAATTTATTGTGAGTTCCGACTCCTTATAGGAGTTGAAATCAAGTTCCTTTGGGCTTATGTTTGATTTCGTAAGAATTTTTTTTTTGTTCATACATTGTTTTGGAGTTCCGGACTGCAAAATGGCTTAGAAACAAAGGTTAGCAACGTTTGGATAATATATTTTTTGAAGTGCTTGTAATCTTTACCAAAATTTTAATCAGCTCTTTTAATCTTTTTACCAGAAGTCTAAATCAATATTCACTATAGGTAAAATAATAAACTAACCACCATATACAAATCAGACACATTGAAAACCATCTAAAGCAACAAAACTTCAAAACTTTTTGGCATCATTAAAATAACTAAAAAAAACAGATATTTATTCAAATAAGTCAAAATAACTATAAATGATAGGGCCTAGAATTTCTTCAAAATAGGATAAAACAACTAATACAATTAGTGAAACACACAAAAATAACAACTTAACAACAAACAATTTGAATACACTGGGCTAGAATTATATGGTTCAATGGACAATAACTAGCCTTCTAAAATACTTCTTGCGTCTATATGGGCATCTTCGATTTCTTTAATTTTCTTGTGAAATACGACACGTAGGTTTTCAACTAAAATGGATTTGGGAACGAATGCTGTTAAGCGCTGCGTCAATTTGGGATAGCACGAGACGCGTGGTTTTCTCATTTTCTTGCGACTCTTCGTATAAACACTATAAAGAAAAACAGTAACATTTATTGATATTAACATTTATTTCTTGAAAATCCATTCCTGAGGTGCGAGCACACACTATTTGATTTATTTTCGAAAAAGAGGGGTGGGTAAAAGACATTGTCTCAACAGAGGGTGTGTGTAAAAACCACGAGCATAATAGGGCAGGATTAAGAAGCATTGACAACTGTTGAGATAAGTGTCTTTTAGAGAATGAGAGGCATTCTGAAAGGGTTTGGCTCTGTGCCAATACCCTTTTTAATTTATACTACTTGCCTTGTTAATTGGGTTAAAAGTTCAGAATCTATAATATGTTCTCGTTTTTCCGAACCAGCATCTAAAACTTAGTGTGAAAAGAATACGTCTTTTCCGGAAGCACTTATTGCTTCCACAATGACAGTACTCTTGGCACTGCCAGTAAAATAGTTTGATTTGGTTCAAAGATAAAAACCCTTTTTGAAAGAGTTATCCAAGTGTTTGATGGTAAATTACCTCGATTTAAATTTTGGAAAATATTACTTTTTCATTTTCTTATGAGTATCAAAGGCTTGTCCTGAATTAAATGAAATACATTTATTAATAAGTTCTTTAAGCCGAGCTAAAAATTGTTATGCTCGACTCCATTGATCTTACTCGATTAAAATCTTTCATGGACAAGTAATATTGACCTGATCAAGATGAAAGTCTCTAGTAGTCTCGGAATCCTTACAATCACAAAAAGTATATTTCGAGGGTTAGTTCTTAGAATTCCTTTCTTCAGCCTATTTCAGTCTTTTGTTTCTAATTGTCCTATTATTTGGATGTTAAGTCTCCCCAATTCACAAGAACCACTTTCAAAACTTGGTGATAAAGCACATATTATCATACAGGAAACTAACCGTTGTTCATTTAAATTCTTGCTTGATATGAAATTCCTATATTATCCGCCCATTTATATCTTTCACTTTTCTACATTTGCTTAGCTATCTCCCTGCTTCCATGTGCAATAAAATATATTTTATTGTTAAAATCTTAATATCACCTCATCACCTCCAATACGTAACATATTTTCCACGGTCTATCATTTCAGTCTGACTTCAATCTCACGATATCTTCTAATATAATTTGATGACTGTATTGTAAATAATTTTCTAGACCACCCTGCCATTAATTTTAAATAATTTAAACACAATAAAATATAGAAAAATAGATTTGAATAGACCCATTCAGAAAATTGTGAAATATATTGATGGGGCCCATGCCCCTTTTTTATCAGATAAATTCCCTTTCTCTTATGCATAGATTTACCAACAATATAATTCTATTTATAAGTTAGCCCATCTTCACTGTAATTTCGCAATAAGGAAGAAATTCATTTGTATTGAGGATCGATTTTTATCAGGCTAAGTCCGGTCACTAAATATAATTTATGCGTGAAGTAAGTTCAATTTTGAATCTCAGTACATTTTATTGGCCAACCACATTACGCGGTGGTGAAAGAGGTGACCTTACCTCTCGCCTTTAAAAATATTTTTGAATTTGTTCCCGTTTATACTTGAGATCGTGATTTTGGAATCGTAATTGGTAATAATAGTGAGTTATTTTCTACGACTTGATTAGATTATATTCCCCAAATCATGATGTGGTTAGGGAGAGACTATTAACATTTATCTTAATTATCTTATCGACAAGAGGACCTGTCTCCATCCGAGGATATATTAATTAGTGGTGACACAGGTCGTGCCACCATAGGACAAATAGTGTGGCGCTTAGGTGAAGAGCCCATGTGTCAGCTTGAACCATGATACCATACCCTAGCGTAGGCCAGTAGTGGCCCATGTGGCACTCGGGATGTGTAGCCAAAATATTCAGATTTTCTAATAATAAAAAATTTGTTTATTATTCTTTGTCCACTGGTGTTTAAAATATTATATCCGTTTTTCTTTTTTTAATTAGCTTGCATTAGAAAATTTTATCTTAAACACACTCCCAGGGTTTAGATAAGGCTGCAACTCGTTTGATGTTTCAAAAGAATGGCAAATAATTTCTAGTTAATATTAGAGTTGTTTTTTAAAGGATACCTGGAGTTGATGTTTCCAGTTTGGGTTTAGAGTTTTTCTTAGCACGAGTTATTTCATTTTTATTGATGGTTTGCTTTAGAATTATCCGCGACTCCTCTGCATAGTTTTGGGAGTTTTTGAGGTAAGAGATTGAATTTTGCTAATCGGGTTTTCCAATAGTTGTTTTGTTGGTGCATCTTATCTATTTCAATTTCTCCTCTGCTCTTTTCTGGCCATGGAGCTACACTTGGCCGACAATTTTAAGTTTTTGTTTCTTTCTGTAAATTTATTGTTGAATAAATTAGCTCTGAAGTCATTTTAATTTTATTTGCATATGCTCATAGATATGACTCACTTGTCCCAAAGAAACACGAAAGATAGATATCTTCTAATTTCTTTTTTTTAATACGCCTATGTCATAAAGACTAACTCAAAGCTGACTATTTTATAATCCAAATAGGGTTGAAAATAGACCGTGTTCACATTAACACAGCTACAGGTTGGATTTAGTTCCCCAATTTCCCTTCTATGGGCAATGAAAAAAAAAAGAATTTTTACAATATCGACTCAATAGAAAATCTTATTTGGATAGCTGAAAGCTCAGTATTTCAATACATGACTCTATTACAAGAGGATACAGACAAGGAAGGCAAGCTAGACAATTGTGCAGCAAGTTTTTTTTTCTAAATTAATCTAAGAAACAAGGAATTAATAAACATAATACGATATAAATAAGATAATACATATTGAACGTAAATAAGATAAATGAAAACATGTTTCTCCTTTGGAATATCCTTTTACGATTATGCTATTCGACCCTTTAAGAATTATAAAACTCTTTTGGAATTACTACATTTTACTTAACTATATCTACACGCTTTTGATTATGTTGAAAATACTATTTGATCATCATATGCAAGATAACGTTAATAGCTTTTACTATTACAATGTTGTACATTTTATAATAACACAATCTGCAAGTCTTATAAAAAAATGAAGTTTTTAAAAAAATTGATTTTATTGAAAAAAATAATTACAAAAGGGAATAGATGTAGTAATTTCCTTTAAAATGAGCCATTAAAAGCTCTCTAAGATGTTCCAGTGCCCACTATCTGAGGAAAAGAAAAAAGAAAAGAAAAAGATTCCTTATATGCAGAACATCTAGGTTGCAGCCTCTTTTCTTGATTTTCAAGGCACTATATTTTCCTTGTTGTTCAAGCCAAGAGACGATAATTTTCTTATACAGAGGTTTCGGACAAGGTGGTTCTAGTAGTGTACTTATTGTTGTGATTTGACACTATTATAAGGAATTATGAGCTATTGTATTTCTTAGTATTGGAAGTGATCGTCTCTTACTAGGTTGCAAGCTACCGCTGTAACCCCGACTCCTCCTTTTGATTTTGGACTTTTTTTTCGTCTATCGATTTTCAAAAGATGATTTTCGATTTTTTTTTTCAGATCTTGACAATGGCCTTTAAATAAATCATTTATTTAACAATAAAACACTGAAGAAGCCAAAAAAGATATTGGCTTTCAAACAATGAAACTTATCAAAGGACTGGAAAAAAATTCTATCTAAAACACTACGCTTGATAGAAAATGATTATAATTTTATATTGGAAAAAACCCTAAGGAAATATTAATGATGGTCAATCCTGAGAATTTTCATTTAAGACTTTCAAAATCAATACTAATCAGATCTATAATGAACGGTGGACGGAAAGTATTCAATGAACTTTTAGGTCAGGATAGCCTAATAATAATAAAGTAAAACGGCTTTAAAACAAACATCCGGCTTTCAATATCATTCATATTCAACTCAATTGAAATTTCTTCCGTCATCCAATTGTGTTTTATTCCGATGTCATCAAATAGGTCTTTGTCTTAGAAGGGCAGAAACTTTTTATTTAGCAACAACTGATGCAAGTTCTAAGTTTTTGATGGCAAAGCCTGCTCCAGTGGGATTTGTTTTTCTTTCTTTTTCTTATTGTCAAGAATAGGTATCTCTCCTTTTTGCGTTCGTCTTAAGTTTGGCTTGGTTTTTTATTCTAAATTCTGTTCATCTGAGATTTTATTTGATTATTGAGTACAGCAGTTCTCCACTTAAAAAATAATTTGACTTTATTTAGGCGTGCCTTTGTTTTAATTTTGCCATTTTCTTGGAAAAACTTCTTTTGTGGAAAATATTTTTTTACTTATTTTCTCTTCGTTTTTAATTGACATAGTCTTTACCATTGGGTAATAACACCATGTTTTAAATCTTATTGGCAGTTCTTTATAAAAAAAAACGATTTTTGGCTTACTATTTGCGTATTGGACAAAATTTTCAACAATTTTTGATAACATAAGCCCTTTTGAAAATCAAGATACACTCCGTATCTTTTGATTTAGTTTTACACCTTCTCAAATTTCCCTTATATATAAAACTAGATAGCCCGTTCTGTTTCTATGACATCGCATCGAAGCTGTTTAGACAACCTGGATGCATCTACACCTTCTTTATTTAGTTCAATAGTAAGAGACGAAAGAGTAATTGTAGAAGCCCTGAGAGTTTCAACTTACTCCAGCCGTTTCTGAAATATCCTAGGACGTCTTATTGACAGCCATCATGCCCACGCTGTCTTTTAATTTAGTTTTGAAGCAACATAAGCTTTCCCTGAAAGTTTCTACCTTATACATTATCCGAGTCTTGAAATATCCTGCCGGGATAATTTGACAATCAAGTATACTTTTACAGCCTGGAAGCTCAAAATATTTTGATTTTGTTCAATAACAGTAACGGTAGTAGCAATGTCAACAGCCCATCCAAGGCATTGCTGAGATATTGCTAATACACCCTTTGCAAAGCCCTCCATGGGCATGGTGCGTCTTGATTCAGTTCAAAACCACCCTCGCCTTTCTCTGAATAATTTATTAATATTCTTGGGATTAACAATAGTCGTAGTCATAGAAGTAGAAAGAATAGTAGGAGCTTTTAGAGTAGTATAAGTGATAGAAGTAGTAGTATTAGTAATAGTAGCACTATCTCTAGTGTGACTATCTCTGTCCTGATAGTTTAAACTTAATACTTTAATCCGTTTCTAAGATATTGATGGTACGCCCTTTTGATACCCTACATGCATACAGTGGGTTTTGATTTAGATTCCCCTTCAACAGAATTTGAAAGTTCAACATTAGCTCAACAACAGCCGTAGCAGTAACACTACTAGTAGCATGCATATCGTGCACTTTTATTAGTTACCCCTTAATATGCCCTGAATGCTATAATTTAATTTTCCTGGCCAATACTGGAATACTCCTGATAGGACCTTTTAAAAGCTGCATACAGAGAGAGGGTTTTGATTTAGTTCAGAATCCTCCTAAGCATTCCCTGGAAGTTACACCTTCATAAGACTAGCCTCAATAGCAGTAGTCATAGCAGTAATAGTAGTAGCAGTAGCAGCACTATTACATACTTGGCTCTAGTATTTTTTATTTAGTTTAACCTCCCCTAGAAACATTCCTTGGAAGGTTCACCTTAATACCTTGCTTCACTAGCGGCATTAGCAGCAGCATACATGTTGCATTTTTCTTAACATTCCACTTGGTATACGGTGTAAGTTTCAACTTAATACCCTAGACAGTTCCTGAAACTTCGCTGATGCATGCTTTTCAATAGTAGTAATGGTAGTAATAGTATTGGCAGTAGTAGCATCAATAGTAGTAGTAGTAATGAGCACATATTACCTTTTGATCAGTTTAACATCACTCTCATCGTACCCTGGATGTTCCAACTTACTATTCAAAGCCGTTCCTAAGATACTGCTGATACACCTTTTAGACAACCTGCATGTACATAATAAGTTACAAATTAGTTACCTTCGTCCTAAAAATTTCCTGAAATTTTCGCCTTAAAACCCTTAACCTTAATAATAGCCACAATAGAAGCAGTAGCAGTAGTGATGGCAGCGTGCATATATTACCTTTTCGTTAATGAATCATTCCCTGAAAGTACCAGCTTAATACCCTTAGAAATTCATCAGATACGCCCATTTGACAACCTGCATCCACAAAAACATTTTCTGATTTAGTTCAACTTTCTGATCAATATTCTCGGAAAATTTCACCCTCATACCCTTAGCTTTGGTAGCAGCAGGAGTAACAATAGTTGTGGCGAGAGTGGTAGTATTAGTAAGGGTATTAGCATTAGTAGTGACACTAGCAGCAATAGTAGTATGTACACAATGCATTCGGTCAGTTGAGCATCCCCTCATCATGCCCTGGAAATTTCAGCTTAATGCGCTAAGCCGTTCCTAAGATTTTGATTGTATGCCCTTGTGAGAACTAGGTGTAATCAATATGCTTTGATTTAGTTCAACTTCCCCCTCAACATTTCCTGAACTTTGCCTTTAATATCCTTAGCCTTAGCAGTAATCACAATAGCAACAGCAAAAAACAACAATATTTTATATTAATCCAATTTATAATTTTTCGTTATGATAGTCAAGGTTAGAATTTTCCACGAAAATGCAAAATTCCTGCCAGAGAAAATACAAAATAAATTAGGACTAAATTACCTTAAAATTTTCCATAACAGATGATGAATCTTTTAATTCTGTGCTTAAATCCTTAACTTTTTCATCCTTGGTCTTCAGTTCTGTCTCCAAGGAATCACATTTTAATCGCAATGTTGTTATCTCCTTCTTAAGTTCACCGTTGTTTAACTCATTTCCTGAAACAACACAGTTGCATGTTATACATCATTTTATACAAATATTAGTTAATAATTCAACGGGTAGGAATGGTGAAATACGACTAAAGGGCAACACTTTTCATAGCTTTTGTTTTTATTTGTATCTTTTTGTTCTATAGGTAGCATTTCGAGTTAGTGCTTTGAATAAAAACAAGCCTATCAACTAAGTATGCGAATCACCGTCAATGTTTATTTTCCAGTTTTGGAAAATGATGGGTGTGAAGCCAGCGGCTCTTTGATTATTTGAAATACTATTAAAATCGCATTTGACTACTAAAAAAGGGCAACAAAACTAGTAATTTCTATTCAAATGATCCCCTTTCGACGTTTTTACAACAACTCCATCTATGAAGTGCTTATACAACCACAACTGTCAGTAAATATATAACAATTAACATTTTTTTTTACCACCTCCGGAACTATATAGCTTCAAAATTCTCATTATGAATCTATAAGAAAAAAAAAGGAAATTCGAATTTAGCAAGCAATTAATTAAAAGATAAGGCCAGAAACTACAAACCAGGAAGTACACTGAAAGAGTAATCAAGTGAATATACAAGAAAAAAAAAATCAGTATCTCTAAATTAAAGGCTATTCCATATGCTGTTATGTACTGCGAACAAGATGGATACCTCATTCCAGACGAGTCATCAAGCTACTGTGATACAATGGTTCTATTCCATGTCATGGAAACAAGCCCAGGTTAAAATATGAAAACTATTGCCTTGGATTTTTTTTTCAAAACCTGCAAAGGACAATTTTTAGTTAATCTTAAATTATTTGGTGATTCATGTACTACTCCTGCTCCTTCTTCTTCAAAAGTGTATCAATTCTGGCAGGAATTTAAATTATGCTCACGCCCCCTTCCTCTAACAGTAAAAGTTCTAAAGCATATTGTAACATTAGCTCTTTACTCAAAATAAATTGTGCTATACGCATTTTTTTTTATTTGTATTCATGTTTTCTTCGTGTTAAAGATGCCGCATCAGGTTCCACCTCTTTGTTTACCTTGGTTGAAAATTGATGTTGCGTATACCGAGTTTACTCTACAAATTTCAAGTTCAGATATCTTGCAATCCTGCAAAGGACGATTTTTAGGTAATCGTAAATTATTTGGTAATTCACATACTATTCCTGCTCCTTCGTCTTCAAAAGAAAAACAATTGCGGCAAGAGTTTAAATTATGCTCATGCCCCCTTCCTCTAACCGTAAAAGTTCTAAAGCCTATTGCAACATTAGCTCTTTACTGAAAATAAATTGCGCTATAGGCATTTTTGTCTTTTTATTTGTTTTTCTTTTTTATTTTTATTTGTGTGCATTTTTTCTTCGTCTTGAAGATGCCGCATCAAGTTCCACCTCTTTGTTTACCTTGGTTGAAAATTAATATCGTGTATACCGAGTTTACTCTTTAAATTTCAAGTTCAGATATGTCATCTAAATATGATATCAACCATAATGCAATTATTTTTTTATTTTCAATAAAAATTCGGACCTAAAATTAATGTCAGAACAGATCCTATATATTGCTTATCCTCCTTGCTTGTTAAGTTTGACAGCTTCTGACTTTTGTTTAAGTTGCTACCTGAAAGGGCTGATGATTATCAGTAAACTTAACTGTTCAAGAGCTTAAACAGAGTTACTACTTTACAACCTGATTTACAGTTAAAAAAAAAACTAATATAAAAAGTATTACAAAAAAAAAATTTACAAATTTACAAATTTACCTGATTTACAAAAAAAAAAAAAATAAAAATGCATGGCTATTCAAAAGGCAAAAACAGATAAATCTATACAAAGAAATAGAGAACAATTAATATAAGCAAAAATCATACAATGAAAATACACCCTTTTCTACGGTACATCTTTATAAAAACAGCCCCCCTCTCTCCAAAATCCTACTCTGATATTTTTGCAAAATCAATGTTTATCACTATCATATGGCAAAAGATTGAAAACCAAAGTGGAAACTAAACTATTTCTTGAAAGAAAAACTTACTACTAAATTTTAAGATAACTTAAGCTTCTAATTTTGGGTTTACATCAGTGAAGGGGGCAGGGATATCCAGCAGGCTTCCTTCGACCCCAATATTGCACAAAATTCTCTCTTAGCACTAAATCAAAATACTTCAAGAAGTAAAAATGTAAATAGGAACCTAAAGAAATAAATAATTTCAGTAACATTTAAGAACAGAACTTCCTTTTTCACTTAAAAGTGAAAAAGATCAAATTTAGCATCTAGATTTTGAGACAAGTGGAATTAAAATACTAAACTAGGAAATAGAAATGTTTGTCTTGTGGTGGTGAATTGGGCTTGATCTCCGCTTTTTGATACGGTACCCAGGTTTCAAACTCGCATGGACCAATAAAATACAGGGTAGGTGTGAGCATCTTAATAGTCAACAAGCGTCGTTAATCCAAAGAACAACAGAAATGTCACCCATACTTATTCTTTGAATGGACCAATTTTTAGGTTTGGCATTTAAATTTCAAACTTTTCAATCTTAAATTAAAAATCCACTAACAATCTTCCACTTATAGAATTTACCGTAATACCTTATGAAAATTACCGTAAGATATTTACCGACAATCAAATGTCCGTAACAGTTTTGTATTTGCCCTTGGAGACACACCTATAAAATTTATTACAAAGACTTTTTTCTACAAGCTCTTTAATTTGGTAGCTTGTTTTGCCTGTTTTATATATATATATATATATATATATATATATATATATATATATATATATATATATATATATATATATATATATATACCTACTTTACATGCTTAAAGTAACTGAATCTATGTTACCAAAGGTCAACTACATCTAGTCTTTTCGGTTTTCGCTTGTTTTGCTTTTGCAAAACTTGGGCAAAAATGAGGTTGTTCAACACTATTGAACCGATAAACGATTTGAGGCTGTTTTAGTCAATAATTTTATTCCAAGATTTCCTTAAAGCTGTTTTTTCGTATTTTTTTTTGTAGAAATAGAGAAAAGATCCTTAATCACTACTGCAACCGAATCATGACTCGAGGCTATATTCAGTCCTGCAGCAAACTTGCACTTGAAATTCAATATTTGTGAAAGTTACAAAATTTTACACCTGAAATATTTTTTAAGAGTTTTATTGGACTGTTATTTTTTCAAAGACATAGTCAACTAATCTGAATACAAATGATACATTTCCCGGTGCAAAACAATTTTACTGTCTTACCTAACCAAGTTGAAATATATATGTTATTGTCAACGTTCAAAATTGGTATTCAGAAATACCTTTTTTCTCCTTGTACTTAGTCTGCGCTGCTGAAACTAAATATAACCTAAGAAAATCAAATCTAATCAAACTATTACTATTAAAGCTTGCATAAGACTGAGAAAGCTGATTCACAAAGCTAATTGAATCCAAGTAGAGAAAAAGGAATTTTAGACATTCACCAGTGAATTTCGACATTAACCATATTTCGGACATAGAAAATCTGATTGTAACTTCAGCTTTTTAGTAAAATTTGAAATTAGGAAAACCTAATAAACAACAGAGCTTTTTCTGAGGGCTAAAAACCATAAACTTCACAAAATTATTAATAATAATGAAAATATAAATAAAACAGACCTGACATTTTTCCATCTCAGACTGAGCATCTCAACTATACAAGATAATCGCAAAACCATTCTGAGAAGGCTTCGTCTTGCAAATCATAAAATTCCTTCCGAATGATGCAATGATTTATTATAATACAAATACGATTTCCACCCAAACATGATTCCCATTTCCACACCCTCATTCAATTTCCAAGAAATTAATAAAATTTGCAAAATCAAGCTATGAAACTTTTTTTTAAGTTTTCCTTTGGTACCATTCAAATACACTAGGGCATTGAAAACGCAAAATGACGCTATTTTAACCAAATTATACACGTCTTTTTTTTGGCTCAATTGTCCCAAGATAAAATTGATTGTCAACATAATGTCTTTAACTAGAAACAAAATGGACACAGACTGGCGTTACCAAACGACTTCAACCAATTATTTTCATAACTTTAAGGCAAGCATTAACAATTCTTAGCATTAAAATAAATACTGGGGAATGCAAATAGAAATAGCAGTTAAAATATTCTTTGACAATGGCCATGGAAAGTACAATGGAGGTAGAATTATGGAGTAGAATCCAATAGGCAGATTCATTCAACTCCATTTATGGAACCTCAATAAGTAGATTCATGCTATAAAACAAAAAGAGATAATAACACGAGTCATGAATAATACGACGCTTCTTAAATTGCAGTTTTACAACAGGTGGCTTCGAACTATAGGAACCACGTTACTAAGCTGCGTTCACACCCACTGTGTCAGCACAGGACAAGGTAAAAACTTCAGTAATCAGTCCAAATTTCTAAAAACCGAGATAAAGTTAAATATGAAACAACAAAGAGAGGTATAGTTTATTTTGTCAGCATAAAAAGCAGATTCTATCTTTACTTTAGATTCTTTATCTATTAAATTGACATAAAAACAGATAATTATTTTAATTGTGATAATATAATTAAAATTCGCTTTTTAAATTTTGTTTCTCTTTGCAAGGATCGATTTTTACTAGTATTCCATTAGCATACTATTGTGCTTTTAAGTAGATAAAAGATACATTGTCATATAAAAGCGATGTTTGCTGTCAATTGTACCACAAAACATCAGTTTTTGCAGAAATAGAGTAAAAATGCCAGAGAATACAAATTTCAGTACAGCCAATAAATATTTTATGGTCTAAGAGATCTGAGAATTTGGAGCCTGGGATGGGGATTTGGGGATTTCTCATTATACCGGTTTAAAGCTATTTTACCAACAAAGGCATTTCCCCTTTTATTGTTTAGAGGGCTACTCAATGTTCAGGGGCTCATTTCAAAGGTAGTTTTTTTATACTCAATGACTAATTTTAAGATTTAATTGATAAGACCAGCATAAAGTGAAATATGGCATCCCAAAAGTGTAATTTGGTTGCCATTTCCAGAATAAAGAGACTTAGAGGAATGAAAAAGTTAAATATTTCTTTCAACTTTGACCAGGCTGGGGAAAGACCAAAACCTCCTGTCATAAATTCGTTTCTTTTTTTCCAATCTCTGTACTTACACTGTACTCTTTGTACAGTGTAACTATTACTCTGATAACTCTAAAAGGAATGTGGAGATAACTCCACAAGAAAACTCAAACGAGACTTCGGCCAATAGAGAGAAATGAGATGAAATACTAAAATAACGCGAATATTTTACCTGTATAAAAACTATGCATCTTCAGCAAACGATAAAAAAAACTAAACTAAAAACAAATAGAACCACACTGATTCACGTAGGGAAAAGAGGCTATTGGAGTTATTTCAATGAAAACATCAAAGCAGCTAAGGCAAAATAATGAAAATAAAAAAAAACTAAAATAAAAAAAAAAAAAATAAAATAACTAAAATAAAATAAAAAGAAACAAAAAAAACTAAGTTAACTAAGAAACTAAGTTATGTTGTGAAATAATCCTCTTGTTTGCTAATATTGAAGCAACCTTATTTGGTCTAGTAGGTAATCTTGTCCCCTGGTGATTGTGTAAAACTTTAATTCCCTTATTGAATTTTGGTTCATCTTTCAAAAGACAATCATAAATTGAGTTAATATTTTTATTCCCCATGTTTATATTTATTGAAAGATTAGCAAATATATTTTTTTTTAATTTCTATAGCCTCCTCCGCCCATTGACAAATAGCTATATCATTAGAAATAGCTATAGCCTCATCAAATTGTACAAAATGTTCAAGATGAAAGAATATATGTTTAGCCAGAGCTGAAACAAAAGTTTTAGGAGGCTTTCTTAATTGTAGAGTTTTTTCTATCTTGCTTGCAATGCTCAATAAATCTTTCAATGAATTTTTGGTAAGTTCTACCAATATAAGACCTCCCACAAGAACAAGAAATTTTATACACCCCACTAACTAAATAACCCCGGGTTAGATCCTTGCCAGAATTAAGAAAAATACTTACTGGTCTCACTGATTGGAAACAAGCATCAATTTTATGTTTACGCAAAATTTGTTTCAGCATCTTCCACAAAATAGGTACATAAGGCAAACAAATGAAACTTTTCGCCATATGTAATTCTGTACACTGAGTTTTATTTCTTTTTGCTGTTTGTTGCCATGTCTGGCCAGTTCGGCTTAAGAAATTTCAAAAGTTAAATATTTTAACTTTGAACAGGCTGGGGAAAGACCAAAACATCCTGTCACAAATTCATTTCTTTTTTCGAATCTCCGTACTTACACTGTACTCTTTGTACAGTGTAACTCTTACTCTGTACTTAATCTTTACGCTAAAGTTTGACTAATTCTATTAACTCAACTTTTTGAAAAAGTAAAAAACTTTAGCGTAAAGAGTGGGATGTTGAGGAGGAAAAGCCCCTTTCATATATAGAGTAATTTCTGTTCATATTAAGTTTTAATGTCACTTTTCACTTTCAGTAAAAAAACATGTTTTTTTTATTTAATTTCTGGACGTTTTTAAATTAATGCATGTTTTGATCTTGGCTCTCCGCACATGAATAATTAAAACAAAATTTGTATATTAATTTTTTTTGACTGAATGGCTTTCTAATAGTTTTAATTAGAAGATTTTAAGAAAAAAGGAGCAAGGGAGGAGGCCTAGTTGTCCTCCAACCTTTTGACTACTTAAAAAGATAACTAGAACTTTTAATTTCTTGTGAACGTTTTCATTAGTAAAATTATACGCCACTAACGAATTAACTTCCGTAACGAACTTCTATATTTGTATATTTTTATTGAGTGTATGAGAGGGTTCATCCCACATCGATACCTCGCTCTTTAACTTATAGCTTAAATTTTGTCTCAATTCCTTAAGAATAACCCCTGAATCACAAAGGCCGCAGAATAAATAGTTGAAATTACTAAAAATACTTTAGCGTAAAGAGCAAGGTATTAGGAGGAGGTAAATCTCCCATATGTGTAATAGTTTCTGCTTAATTTAAGTTTTAATGCTGCTCCTTATTTTCAGTAGAAAAAACTTTTCATATATATATTCTTATTGTTTTTTAAATAATGCTAGAAAATCATGCACCCCTTTCATTGAAATTCTTTTCCCCCATGACAAATTCCTCCATGGAAATATATTTCCTCGTAGCCTCCCTCAACTCTCCGTCCCCCCAAAAAAACAAAAAATTCCCCTGAAAACGTCTATTCCCTTCACAAAAACAATTACTATATGCAAGCACAAGTCAAAGTTTGTAAATTGCAGCCCCTCCCACGGTGACTGTCGGGAGTAAGGCGTACCCAAGACATAGTTATTGGGTTTTCGGATTATGGTGAATAAAACACCTATCTCAGAATTTTTATCTGGTGACTTTGGGGAAAAATGAATGTGGGATGGGGCCTATTTACCCTCCAATCTTTTTGGTCACTTAAAAACGACACTAGAACTTTTAGTTTCTGTTAGAATGAGTCCTTTTGCGACATTGTAGGACCACTAAGTGGATACAATTAACCCCTGAGGAAAAAAAAAAACAAACAAAAAAACACACATCTGTCTTCTGGCAAAAAATGCTAAAATTCAAAATTTTTGTAGATAGGAGCTTGAAACTTCTACATTAAGGTTGTCTCATACCATGAATCTAATGGTGTGATTTTCGTTAAGATTGTGTAAATTTTTGGGGGTGTTTCCCCCTGTTTTCTAAAATGAGGCAAATTCTCTAAGGCTCGTAGCAATTTGATAGGTAAGACTAATCTTGATGAAACTTATATATTTAAAATCGGCATTAAAATGCAATTCTCTTGATGTAACTAATGGTATCAAAATTCCATTTTTTAGAGTTTCGGTTACTATTGAGCCGGATCGCTTCTTACTACAGTTTGTTACCACGAACTGTTTGATAATAGTTGTCTCCCACCAAGTTAAAATTATTCAAAGGCTTTTACCGTTTCTGTGCTAAACAATGGAAAAGATCTTGTATCTTTGCTTGTTAAAAATGACAGTTAAATCAACTGTCTACTTTGTTCTTTTGGTATTAATAGAAGTTGCAAAATAGATTTTCAAATTTTTCTCCATTAGAAACCCAATTGCATCTTTCACGAGGTTATTTGAGATATTTTGAATGCTATCTTTGCTGGCTTTAAATAATTTATTGTGAGTTTCGACTCCTTATAGGAGTTGAAATCAAGTTCCTTTGGGCTTATGTTTGATTTCGTAAGAAATTTTTTTCTGTTCATACATTATTTTGGAATTCCGGACTGCAAAATGGTTTAGAAACAAAGGTTGGCAACGTTTGGATAATATATTTTTGAAGTGCTTGTAATCTTTACCAAAATTTTAATCAGCTCTTTTAATCTTTGTACCAGAAGTCTAAATCAATATTCACTATAGGTAAAATAATAAACTAACCACCATATATAAATCAGACACATTGAAAACCATCTAAAGCAAAAAAAAACTTCAAAACTTTTTGGCATCATCAAAATAACTAAAAAAAAACAGATATTTATTCAAATAAGTCAAAATAACTATAGATGATAGGGCCTAGAATTTCTTTAAAATAGGATAATAAAACAACTAATACAATTAGTGAAACACACAAAAATAACAACTTAACAACAAACAATTTGAATGCACTGGGCTAGAATTATATGGTTCAATTGAAAATAACTAGTCTTCTAAAATACTTCTTGCGTCTATATGGGCATCTTCAATTTCTTTAATTTTCTTGTGAAATACGAAACGTAGGTTTTCAACTAAAATGGATTTGGGAACAAATGCTGTTAAGCGCTGCGTCAATTTGGGATAGCACGAGACGCGTGGTTTTCTCATTTTTTTGCGACTCTTCGTATAAACACTGTAAAGAAAAACAGTAACAATTATTGATATTAACATTTATTTCTTGAAAGTCCGTTCCTGAGGTGCGAGCACACACTATTTGATTAATATTTGAAAAAAAGGGGTGTGTAAAACACAGTATCTGAACAGAGGGTGTGTGTAAAAACCTCGAGCATAATAGGGCAGGATCAAGAAGCATTGACAACTGTTGAGATAAGTGTCTTTTAGAGAACAAGAGGCATTCTGAAAGGGCTTGGCTCTGTGCCAATACCCTTTTTAATTTATAATACTTGCCTTGTTAATTGGGTTAAAAGTTCAGAATCTATAATATGTTCTCGTTTTTCCGAACCAGCATCTAAAACTAAGTGTGAAAAGAAGACATCTTTTCCGGAAGCACTTATTGCTTCCACAATGACAGTACTCTTGGCACTGCCAGTAAAATAGTTTGATTTGGTTCAAAGATAAAAGCCCTTTTTGAAAGAGTTATCCAAGTGTTTGATGTAAATTACCTCGATTTAAATTTTGGAAAATAAGACTTTTTCATTTTCTTATGAGTATCAAAGGCTTGTCCTGAATTAAATGAAATACATTTATTGAGAGGTTCTTTAAGCCGAGCTAAAAATTGTTATGCTCGACTCCTTTGCATCTTACTCGATTAAGATCTTTAATGGACAAGAAATATTGACCTGATCAAGATGAAAGTCTCTAGTAGTCTCGGAATCCTTACAATCACAAAAAAATATATTTCGAGGGTTGGTTCTTAGAATCCCTTTCATCAGCCTATTTCAGTCTTTTGTTTCTAATTGTCCTATTATTTGGATGTTAAGTCTCCCCACTTCACAAGAACCACTTTCAAAAGTTGGTGATAAAGCACATACTATCATACAGGAAACTAACCGTTGTTCGTTTAAATTCTTGCTTGATATGAAATTCCTATATTATCCGCCCATTTATATCTTTCACTTTTCTACATTTGCTTAGCTATCTCCCTGCTTCCATGTGCAATAAAATATATTTTATTTTTGTAATCTTAATATCACCTCATCACCTCCAATACGTAGCACATTTTCCACGGTCCATCATTTCAGTCTGACTTCAATCTCACGATATCTTCTAATATAATCTGATGACTGTATTGTAAATATAATTCCTAGACCACCCTGCCATTACTTTTAAATAATTTAAACAAAAGAAAATATAGAAAAATAGATTTGAATAGACCCATTCAGAAAATTGAGAAATATATTTTTGGGGCCGATGCCCCTTTTTTATCAGATAAATTCTCTTTCTCTTATGCATAGATTTACCAACAATATAATTCTATTTACAAGTTAGCCCATCTTCACTGTAATTTCACAATAAGGAAGAAATTCGTTTGTATTGAGGATTGATTTTTATCAGGCTAAGTAGGGTCACTGAAATATAATTTATGCGTAAAGTAAGTTCAATTTTGAATCTCAATACATTTTATTGGCCAACCACATTACGCGGTGGTGAAAGAGGTGACCTTACCTCTCGCCTTTAAAAATATTTTTGAGTTTGTTCCCGTTTATACTTGAGATCCTGATTTTGGAATCGACATTGGTAATAAAAGTGAGTTATTTTCTACGACTTGATTAGATTATATTCCCCAAACCATGATGTGGTTAAGGAGAGACTATTAACATTTATCTTAATTATCTTATCGACAAGAGGACCTGCCTCCATCCGAGGATATATTAATTAGTGGTGACACAGGTCGTACCACCATAGGACAAATAGTGTGGCGCTAAGGTGAAGAGTCCATGTGTCAGCTTGAACCATGATACCATACCCTAGCAAAGGCCAGTAGTGGCCCTTGTGGCACTCGGGATGTGTAGCCGAAATATTCAGATGTTCTAATTATAAAAAAATTGTTTATTATTCTTTGTCCACTGGTGTTTAAAATATTACATCCGTTTTTCTTTTTTAATTACCTTGCATTAGAAAATTTTATCTTAAACACACTCCCAGGGTTTACATAAGGCTGCAACTCGTTCGATGTTTCAAAAGAATGGCAAATAATGTCTAGTTAATATTAGAGCTGTTTTTTAGGGGATACCTGGAGTTGATGTTTCCAGTTTGGGTTTGGAGTTTTTTTTAGCACGAGTTATTTCATTTTTATTGATGGTTTGCTTTAGAATTATGCGTGACTCCTCTGCTTAGTTTTGGGAGTTTTTGAGGTGGGAGATTGAATTTTGCTTTTCAGGTTTTCCAGTAGTTTTTTGTTGGTGTATCTTATCTATTTCATTTTCTCCTTTGTTCTTTTCTGGCCATGGAGCTACACTGGACCGACAATTTTAAGTTGTTGTTTTTTCTGTAAATTTATTGTTGAATAAATTAGCTCTGAAGTCATTTTAATATTATTTGCATATGCTCATAGATATGACTCACTTGTCCCAGAGAAACACGAAAGATAGATATCTTCTAATTTCTATTTTTTAATACACCTATGTTATATAGACTAACTCAAAGCTGACTATTTTACAATCCAAATAGGGTTGAAAATAGACCCTGTTCGCATTAACACAGCTACGGGTTGGATTTAGTTCCCCAATTTCCCTTCTATGGACAATGAAAAAAAAGAATTTTTACAATATCGACTCCATAGAAAATCTTATTTGGATAGCTGAAAGCTCAATATTTCAATACATGACTCTATTACAAGAGGATACAGGCAAGGAAGGCAAGCTAGACAATTGTGCAGCAAGTTTTTTTTTCTAAATTATTCTAAGAAACAAGGAGTTAATAAACATAATACGATATAAATAAGATTATACATATTGAACGTAAATAAGATAAATGAAGACATGTTTCTCCTTTGGAATATCCTTCCACGATTATGCTATTTGACCCTTTGTGCATTATAAAACTATATTGGAATTACTACATTTCACATAACTATATCTACACGCTTTTGATTATGTTGAAAATACAATTTTGATCATCATATGCAAGATAACGTTAATAACTTTTACTATTACTATGTTGTACATTTTATAATAACACAATCTGCAAGTTTTATAAATAATGAAGTTTTTCAAAAAAATTGATTTTATTGAAAAAAAATAATTAAAAAAGGCAATAGATGTGGCAATTTCCTTTAAAATGAGCCAGTAAAAGCTCTCTAAAATTTTCCAGTGCCCACTATCTGAGGAAAAGAAAAAAGAAAAGAAAAAGATTCCTTATATGCAGAATATCTAGGTTGCAGCCTCTTTTCTTGATTTTCAAGGCACTATATTTTCCTTGTTGTTCAAGCCAAGAGACGAAAATTTTCTTATATAGAGGTTTCGGACAAGGCAGTTCTAGTAGTGTACTTCTTGTTGTGATTTGACACTATTATAAGGAATTATGGGCTATTGTATTTCTTAGTATTGGAAGTGATCGTCTCTTACTAGGTTGCAAGCTACCGCTGCAACCCCGATTCCTCCTTTTGATTTTGGACTTTTTTTTCGTCTTTCGATTTTCGAAAGATGATTTTCGATTTTTTTTTTTCAGATCTTGACAATGGCCCTTAAATAAAGCATTTACTTAACTATAAAACACTGAAGTAGCCAAAAAAGATATTGGCTTTCAAACAATGAAACTTATCAAAGGACTGGAAAAAAATTCTATCTAAAACACTACGCTTGATAAAAAATGATTATAATTTTATATTTGAAAAAACCCTAAGGAGAGATTAATGATGGTCAATCCTGAGAATTTTCATTTAAGACTTTCAAAATTAATACTAATCAGATCTGTAATGAGCGGTGGATGGAAAGTATTCAATGAACTTTTAGGTCACGATAGCCTAACAATTATAAAGGAAAACGGCTTTAAAACAAACATTCGGCTTTCAATATCATTCATATTCACCTCAGTTGAAATTTCTTCGGTCATCCAATTGTTTTTTATTCCTATGTCATCAAATAGGTCTTTGTCTTAGAAGGGCAGAAATTTTTTATTTGGCAACAACTGATGCAAGTTCTAAGTTTTTGATGGCAAAGCCTGCTCCAGTGGGATTTGTTTTTCTTTCTTTTTCTTATTGTCAAGAAAAGTTATCTCTCTTGTTTGCGTTCGTCTTAATTTTGGCTTGGTTTTTTATTCTAAATTCTGTTCGTCTGAGATTTTATTTATTTATTGAGTAGTGCAGTTCTCCGCTTAAAAAATAATTTGACTTTATTTAGGCGTGACTTTGTTTTAATTTTGCCATTTTCTTTGAAAAACTTCTTTTGTGGAAAATATTTTTTTACTTATTTTCTCTTCGTTTTTAATTGACGTAGTCTTTACCATTGGTTAACAACACCATGTTTTAAATCTTATTGGCAGTTCTTTATAAAAAACCGATTTTTGGCTTACTATTTTCATATTGGACAAAATTTTCAACAATTTTTGATAACTTAAGCCCTTTTGAACATCAAGATACACTCAGTATCTTTTGATTTAGTTTTACACCTTCTTAAATTTCCCTTACATATAAAACTAGATAGCCCGTTCTGTTTCTATGACATCGCATCGAAGCTGTTTGGACAACCTGGATGCATCTACACCTTCTTTATTTAGTTCAATAGTAAGAGACGAAAGAGTAATTGTAGAAGCCCTGAGAGTTTCAACTTACTCCAGCCGTTTCTGAAATATCCTAGGACGTCTTATTGACAGCCAGAATGCCCACGCTGCCTTTTAATTTAGTTTTCAAGCAACATAAGCTTTCCCTGAAAGTTTCTACCTTATACATTATCCGAGTCTTGAAATATCCTGCCCGGATAATTTGACAATCAAGTATACTTTTACAGCCTGGAAGTTCAAAATATTTTGATTTTGTTCAATAACAGCAACGGTAGTAGCAATGTCAACAGCCTATCCAAGGCATTGCTGGGATATTGCAAATATACCCTTTGCAAAGCCCTCCAAGGGCATGGTGCGTCTTGATTCAGTTCAAAACCACCCTCGCCTTTCCCTGAAGAATTTATTAATATTCCTGGGATTAACAATAATCGTAGTCATAGAAGTAGAAAGAATAGTAGGAGCTTTTAGAGTAGTATAAGTGATAGTAGTAGTAGTATTAGTAATAGTAGCACTATCTCTGGTGGGACTATCTCTGTCCTGATAGTTTAAACTTAATACTTTAATCCGTTTCTAAGATATTGATGATATGCCCTTTTGATAACCTACATGCACACAGTGGGTTTTGATTTAGATTCCCCTTCAACAGAATTTGAAAGTTCAACATTAGCTCAACAACAGCCGTAGCAGTAACACTACTAGTAGCATGCATATCGTGCACTTTTATTAGTTACCCCTTAATATGCCCTGAATGCTTTAATTTAATTTTCCAGGCCAATACTGGTATACTCCTGATAGGACCTTTTAAAAGCTACATACAGAGAGAGTGTTTTGATTTAGTTCAGCATCCTCCTAAGCATTCCCTGGAAGCTACACCTTCATAAAACTAGCCTCAATAGCAGTAGTCATAGCAGTAATAGTAGTAGCAGTAGCAGCACTATTACATACTTGGCTCTAGTATTTTTTTATTTAGTTTAACCTCCCCTAGAAACATTCCTTGGAAGCTTCACCTTAATACCTTGCTTCACTAGTGGCATTAGCAGCAGCATGCATAATGCATTTTTCTTAACATTCCACTTGGTATACGGTGTAAGTTTCAACTTAATACCCTAGACAGTTCCTGAAACTTCGCTGATGCATGCTTTTCAATAGCAGTAATGGTTGTAATAGTATTGGCAGTAGTAGCATCAATAGTAGTAGTAGTAATGAGCACATATTGCCTTTTGATCAGTTTAACATTACTCTCATCGTACCCTGGAAGTTCCAACTTACTATTCTAAGCCGTTCCTAAGATACTACTAATACGCCTTTAAGACAACCTGCATGTACATAGTAAGTTATAAATTAGTTACCTTCGTCCTAAAAATTTCCTGAAATTTTCGCCTTAAAACCCTTAGCCTTAGTAATAGCCACAATAGAAGCAGTAGCTGTAGTGATGGCAGCGTGCATATATTACCTTTTCGTTAATGAATCATTCCCTGAAAGTACCAGATTAATACCCTTAGAAATTCATCAGATACGCCCATTTGACAACCTGCATCCACAAAAACATTTTCTGATTTAGTACCTTCATACCCTTAGCTTTGGTAGCAGCAGGAGTAACAATAGTTGTGGCGAGAGTGGTAGTATTAGTAAGGGTATTAGCAGTAGTAGTGATACTAGCAGCAATAGTAGTATGTACATATTGCATTTGGTCAGTTGAGCATCCCCTCATCATGCTCTGGAAATTTCAACTTAATGCGCTAAGCCGTTCCTAAGATTTTGATGATTTGCCCTTGTGAGAACTAGGTGTAATCAATACGCTTTGATTTAGTTCAACTTCCCGCTCAACATTTCCTGAACTTTGCCCTTTATATCCTTAACCTTAGCAGTAATCACAATAGCAACAGTAAAAAACAACAATATTTTATATTAATCCAATTTATAATTTTTCGTTATGATAGTCAAGGTTAGAATTTTCCATGAAAATGCAATATTCTTGCCAGAGAAAATACAAAATAAATTAGGACTAAATTACCTTAAAATTTCCCATACAGATAATGAATCTTTTAATTCTGTGCTTAAATCCTTAACTTTTTCATCCTTGGTCTTAAGTTCTGTTTCCAAAGAATCACATTTTAATCGCAATGTTGTTATCTCCTTCTTAAGTTCACCGTTGTTTAACTCATTTCCTGAAACAACACAGTTGCATGTTATACATCATTTGATACAAATATTAGTTAATAATTCAACGGGTAGGAATGGTGAAATACGACTAAAGGGCAACACTTTTCATAGCTTTTGTTTTTATTTGTATCTTTTTGTTCTATAGGCAGTATTTCGTGTTAGTGCTTTGAATAAAAACAAGCCTATCAACTAAGTATGTGAATCACCGTCGATGTTTATCTTCCAGTTTTGGAAAATGATGGGTGTGAAGGCAGCGGCTCTTTGACTATTTGAAATACTATTAAAATCACTTTTGACTACTAAAAAAGGGCAACAAAACTAGTAATTTCTAATCAAATGATCCCCTTTCGACGTTTTTACAACAGCTGCATCTATATGAAGTGCTCATACCACCACAACTGTCAGTAAATACATAACAATTAACATTTTTTTTACCACCTCCGGAACTATATAGCTTCAAAATTCTCATTATGAATCTATAAATAAAAAAAAATAAAAAAAGGAAATTCGAATTTAGCAAGCAATTAATTAAAAGGTAAGACCAGAAACTACAAACCAGGAAGTACACTGAAAGAGTAATCAAGTGAATATACAAGAAAAAAAAATCAGTATCTCTAAATTAAAGGCTACTCCACATGCTGCTATGTACTGCGAACAAGATTGATACCTCATTCCAGACGAGTCATCAAGCTACTGAGATACAATGGTTCTATTCCATGTCATGGAAACAAGCCCAGATTAAAATACGAAAACTATTGCCTTGGATTTTTTTTTCAAAACCTGCAAAGGACAATTTTTAGGTAATCTTAAATTATTTGGTGATTCATGTACTACTCCTGCTCCTTCTTCTTCAAAAGTGTAACAATTGTGGCAGGAATTTAAATTATGCTCACGCCCCCTTCCTCTAACAGTAAAAGTTCTAAAGCATATTGTAACATTAGCTCTTCACTCAAAATAAATTGTGCTATACGCATTTTTTTTTATTTGTATTCATGTTTTCTTCATGTTAAAGATACCGCATCAAGTTTCACCTCTTTGTTTACCTTGGTTGAAAATTTATGTCGTGTATACCGAGTTTACTCTTCAAATTTCAAGTTCAGATATCTTGCAATCCTACAAAGGACGATTTTTAGGTAATCTTAAATTATTTGGTGATTCATGTACTACTCCTGCTCCTTCATCTTCAAAAGAATAACAATTGTGGCAGGAGTTTAAATTATGCTCATGCCCCCTTCCTCTAACCGTAAAAGTTTTAAAGCCTATTGCAACATTAGCTCTTTACTGAAAATAAATTGTCCTATACGCATTTTTGTCTTTTTATTTGTTTTTCTTTTTTATTTTTATTTGTGTGCGTGTTTTCTTCGTCTTAACGATGCCGCATCAAGTTCAACCTCTTTGTTAACCTTGGTTGAAAATTAATGTCGTGTATACCGAGTTCACTCTTCAAATTTCAAGTTCAGATATGTTACCTAAATATGATATCAACCATAATGCAATTATTATTTTTTAATCTCAATAAAAATTCCGACCTAAAATTAATGTCAGAACAGATCCTATATATTGCTTGTCCTCCTTGCTTGCTAAGTTTGACAGCTTCTGACTTTTGTTTAAGTTGCTACCTGAAAGGGCTGATGATTATCAGTAAACTTAACTGTTCAAGAGCTTAAACAGAGTTACTACTTTACAACCTGATTTACAGTTACTGGCCTACAGAGTTACAGACTTAAACACAGGTACAGAGCTTATTTATTATAAACAGATCCTTTGCAATCACTAACGAGCAAATGGTCTTAAGCTATCTAACATTTGTCAGCAGGAAAACAGCATAGAAAAATGCCACAGAGCCCGTGTTGCCAATTTTGTGCCTAAGCCCAGGCCGGCTATATGATAATTCGATGAAAGTGTCTTCTCTTTTATTCCCTCGTTTACTTTTTTCTTTCTTTTCATATACTCCTCTTTCTTATTCGTTTTGTGAGAGAGGACAGAAATAAATTATTATTAATATTATGATATATCACATTTAGCTATAAAATGTTTTAACTGAATAAATTATTTTACAAAGAAATAACTTGAATAAAATATAATTCTTAAATTTCAGTTTTTTTGTCATCTATCGGGATGACAGTTTTCAGTTTTAGAGCAAGATTGCAGTTTTTTTCTGTGTTGACACATCGTCAACACAGAAAAATAAAAGCTATGATAGCTATGACTACACTGGGAAAAAAATTTCTTCCCTAATTGAGCAACTTGTCGCCGACAGTGTAAAATGAATGAATTATTTCTCTAGACAGTAAATTAGGTTCTTCAATCAATACTTCATTCAAACAGGATAGAAAATTATAACCCCATATCGGACTTTCCTTGTTTATAAGCAGTACATAGTTTCATCCAGATGTGTAGTATAATATAATTAATTCACAAAGTAGACTATTAAGGATGAAGATGACACAGGGAGAATTAGTTCATCATATTTCTTAATAGAAAAGGCCCAACCTTTAACTAACTTTAAAATTTTTAAAATATAAAATAGCTCCAGAGGGTCCCACTGGAAATTCTGATTTTCCTGAATTTCTTGTTATTTTTAATCCAATTGATCAAAAAAAGGTTGTTTTTTAATTACTGGCCCCCTGCAATAATAAATTAAGTTCCTAAACCAGTGGTTCATTAATTGACTGACAAAAAGATGTCTTCATAAACTCTGCGCATGGCCACTGTGCAGGTGGATCCATGTCTAAAAGAAATGCTTCAGTATTTTCAGATATTCTCTTGGTTGAATTTTATTTTGTTTTTGTGGCGATATTAGACAAAAAAAAAAAATTTGAAGATATATCCATTATTGTTATTGATTTTTTTTGTAATTTTAGTTCTTGTTTATAGTTATTTAAAAATGGTTGAAAAGTGTTCATTTTTCTTAATTATTGTTATTTTTGAATAAAATTTATAAATTTATTTAAATTTAAGATAAAAATAATATTTATAACAGTCAAGATTAAAATATAGTAGTATTTAATTGCTATTTCTAAAAAAACAATTTGCAAGGGCAACCAGTAAATCTCTCTATTGCAATAGGTCTCTGCGGCGTCTGAAATGATTTTAAAGCTTTTGTTTCCCCTTCATTCTAATCTTAATCTAATCTAATCTATGACAGCGTGATTAAAGTGTCAATTACTCAGAATTCGGTTTAGTCAGCGTTCATTACCCAGAATGAGATTCTATTTATTTTTAACGCAAATAAAAACCTGCAATAATCTGCTCAGTTAAGGAAGAAAATCATATATTCATAAACATTGCCGCACCTCCCAGAGCATAGCGTTATTAACCTGCTAAACACGTAAACATTTTTGAAAATCCTTGCTCCATCTTATCAAGTGAGTCTCAATTTTGACTGCCTACCAGGAAAATTCAATACAGTATTAAAATAATTTTTCAATAAGTTTCATCGAAACACAAGATGGGAGGTTATACACTCTGTTACACCCTTGAGGGCTATTTAGCAAAACCAATTTAGAGACACGCTGAAACAGGCAATGTCCATTCTAAGAACCTTCAAACCACCTTGGCCGCTTTTACCGATACGCATACGAGTGGGATCAAGCAACTTTCCAGATGTACTTTGAATATACTAACGATCAGAAGATAAACGCAAAAAAGGTGAACCAAAGCAAATTCAAGAAAAATTATAGTTTGTCGAGAAAGATCTATTATCATTCTTATTTTCAGAGCACCATTTCAAGAGACTTCTTTGAAAAGGTATAAATCTAAGAAAATGAATGTACTTTTATCTTCTGGGTACACCCATCGAAATTAATATCCATTTCTGGATATTAATTTCAAGCTAACAAAGAAAACGCTCTTATTCATGTTTTCTTCAGCGAATAAGCTGAAGAAAACAAAATTTCAAGCTAATAAACAGGAAAAGGCAGAAACAAACAAACAATAGCTTTGTTACAAATAAATACCAAGTAGAGACAATAAATTGTGAGAATTAAAACTAAAAAATTAAAAACATTTTTTAAAACTTTTTTTAAAAATAGCCCTAGCATCCTTACTTCAACGAAGTTCATCCAGGACTAGCGAAAAGAATGAAATGATAATACAAACTCATTCAAACTAAAGAGAACAAAAGGATTAGATGCAATTTCTTAGAACTAATCTTGCTTGTTTAGCAGCTTGTCTCAAAGGGATTTTCGTAGTTGGTTCAGTACTATTATAAATCAGTTTAGTAAAATATTTTATTAGATCATTTTTAATTAAGTTTGAGTATAAGGAATTATTGAGTATTCCCCTAAGTCCCTGTTCAAAGAAATATTATTATTTATTTTGAGATTAATTTCGATTGATTCTCGAACCACCTGTTTTATCCCCAAATCATTACTGATGACTGAAGAGTTTTCAAAAATTGTGGGACGGATAATTAAATATATGCCAACCTAAAGCAGAATCAAAGGAGTTGCTGGAACTATTTGATATTGTATTCTCAAAATTCCTATGTTCGTAATTCGGCAGATTTGAATAAAAAACTTAGCAACACAAATATCTCAGAAAACACGCTAGTTAGTAGTTTTGACATTGTTTCAATGTATACAAATATAGATGTGACTATTTCTGAGAAATTATAAAAAAATAAAATAGAAGAGAATTGCCACTTGATCGAGACTTCAGAGACAGGAATTGATTGTGAAGTCTTAATGACTCTTTTTTAAATTTGTAATAAGTTTTCTATGTATTTTCAATTTCGCGATTCTTTTTATCAACAAAAAAATGGGTTACCCTAGGAGGCACCTTTATCCGGGCTACTAGCAAATAATTACGTCGAGAATCTTGAGAATTGGGCATTGAATTTTTATTTTTTAAATCACGTCTATTGGGTTTGTCATATGGATGACATAATCTCACTTTGTAATTATGGGGAAGCTGAACTTAGGGGCTTCTTAGATTATCTTAAAACTTATGACCGAAATTTGCAGTCCACCCTAGAAGTTGAAATTGATAATAAACAACCGTTTTTAGATGTATTTAATATTCGAAATGCTAGTAAACTGGTTTTTACTATCTATCGAAAGCCAACACAAAACAATAGATATCTTCACTTTAATTCAAATCACCCCCCACAAGTTTAAAGAGCAGTTGTAACTTTCCTTATTGATCGTGCCCTGAATGTTTGCTCAGATTCGTATATAAATGCAGAAATAAACTTTATCAGAGATATTCTTTTTGGTAATGGATACCCCATTCCTTTTGTCAATAAAATTATTAACCGTAGAATAAAAAGACATTATTGTAAATTCGAAGAAGATACTTCACAATATGAGGCTACTGATAAGCCCTCAAATATTGTCTATCTTCCGTATATCCCAAAGATCACAATAAAATTAAAAAATATTTGCGCAAAAAATAATCTGTATGTAGTTTTTACTTATAATTTTAAAATCATCAATTTCTTAAATTCGGGTAAAGATACGACCCCAGTTACTCGCCAAAGAGGGGTCTATCAAATGCCCTGTGATTGTGGAAATTACTATGTCAGCAGGACCCATCAGAATCTAGACAAACGGTTACAACAGCATAAAAATGACATAAACAAGGACTTAATTTCAAATAGTTCCAGCAACTCCTTTGATTGTGCTTTAGGTTGGCATATATTTAACAATCCATCCCACATGATACTTTTTGAAAACTCTCCACTCATCAGTAATGATTTGGGGATAAAACAGGTGGTTCGAATCAATCGAAATTAATCTCAAAATAAATAATAATATTTCATTAAACAAGGACTTAGGGGAATACTCACTAAATTCTTTATACTCAAACTTAACTAAAAATGATCTAACAAAATATTTTACTAAACCGATTTATAATAGTACTGAACCAACTACGAAAAGGCCTTTGAGACAGGCTGCTAAGCAAGCAAGATTGGCTCTAGGAAATTGTATCTAATTATTTCATTCTCTTTAGTTTGAATGAGTTTATATTCTCATTTCATTCTTTTGACCAGTCCTGGTTCAACTTCGTTGAAGTAGGGATGCTAGGGCTATTTTTGAAAAAAGGTTTAAAAATTGTTTTTAATTATTTAGTTTTGATTCTCACGATTTGATGTAAGTTTATTTACATATATATATATATATATATATATATATATATATATATATATATATATATATATATATATATATCATGAAAAGAGAAATCACCAATGCAACAGCACAAACACACACACAAAAAAAAAAAAAAAAAAAAAAAAAAAAAAAAAAAAAAAAAAAAAAAAAAGAGAGACAGAACGAGAAAAGGAATATATATATATATATATATTAGTTGCTTGCCAGCATTCATTCCGTTCGGAGCTAGTGCGCGCTGGTGGATGCTATTGCTTATTTAGGATATCTGTTCTGTTTGAATTGTTTGAACACTTGCCAGTAAGTCTCTGTTTAATAGATTTTTGATTTGGTTATTAGCCAATCTAGCGGAGATTATTGAATAATTTTATGATGTCTCTCACGAAGTCGTACTTTGATCAGAAACACACTGAGCTTAAGACGAAGATTCTTATCCTGGAAAAGGGGATTGAGGCTTTGCGAAATGAGAATTTCGAACTCAAAGAAGAAAATACGGTTCTCAAAACCGAAGTAGTAAATCTAAAAAAGTCTTGTCTTCAAGTTGAACTTGTTTCAAAAAGACAGAATATTCTACTTCACGGTATACCAGCTGTTCAAGGTGGTAACTCAGAAAATGCTACTCGTGAGTTTCTCTCTGAATTAGGAGTCAGTAACGCAAATTCAATGCCCTTCGTCAAGTGCTATCGTTTAAATGGAAATAAACCATCAGGCTCTAATACTAGGGCAACGTCTAGGACTACACTAAAAGCCGGGCCAGTTTTCGTGACTTTGGCTAATTTAGCAGATAAAGACGCTATTATGAAAAATTGTGGTAGGCTGAAGGGATCTGGAAAAAGTATCACTTCCGATCTCCCGCGTGAATTGGCACGTCGTAGAAAAGAACTGCTATCTTTCGGCTATAATCTACGTACATCATCTGACACTTCAACTAGAGTTGAAACCCGAGTAATAACGAAAGGGATTAGTGTATGGATTGAAGCGAAAAAGTCTTCAAAGAGTAAGACTTGGTTGCGAATAGAGGACTCATGTTTTGATCCCTTTAAACTATCTAGTAATGCGACCTCTGTGGTTCCCCCCGCACTGTGATAGTCGGAGGTGATGAGTAATATGTGTGATTTGTTCATTTATTTTTTAGTGATTTGTTTGATGTTTGTAATATGTATGATGTTTGATGATTTTTTTTCGTAAGTTATGATATATAAATCTTTCTCCTGGATTGGGACATTTAGTTATGTTTTTGTTGTTTTTCATTTTGTATACAAGTTTTTTTCTTATTCAAGTTTTCTGTTTTTGGCCTTTATTTTTTCTGTTTCAGTTTCTTTTTTCACAAAAAATGAGTTCATCGTTCTGTTTTCCTAGTTGCTGTCCACATATCATTGTTATGAAGATGCCAAGCTGGGTGGTGGGTGGCGCATGATGGATCATAGTTTGTATGTTTTTTTTTTTAAATTTGTCTGACTCTAGTTTAGGTGACATCTCCTCCTTGGGTGAGCGACTATTTCATCTTCAAAATAACCCAATTGATGTTCTTAGTTTGATAAATAATTCAGTAGGTCAGTCTAACAAATCACCATCAAATCCCCATTTTTCAGTTAGTAGTAAATACGTATCTGATTTAGATCGAGTATCCAAACGAGATGGTATATTTTCTATACTTCAGCTTAATGTTCAGGGTCTTTGTTCTTCGTCTGATGAGTTGAAAAAAATAGCGCGTAGTGGCCACCCTGACTTCATTGGTCTTTGTGAGACTTTCCTTGATTCGAAAAACGAATCTCTATTACATCTCACCGGGTACAAGATGGAATACTTGAATCGAAGTAGGATGGCTAAAGGTGGCCTTGCTGATTATGTTTCGGAATGTCTTCTGTACTCCGTTAGACATGACCTGTCAAGAAATGAAGAAGGAATTTTTGAATCTATATTTATTGAGATTAAAACCCAAGCAAAAGCTTTGATTGTTGGTAATATATACCGGTCTCCTAGTGGGTCTGTTACCTCTTTCCTTCAGATTCTTGATGAGGTCTTGGAAATAATCCAACTTCATTCATGTGAACTTGTAATTATGGGTGACTTCAAACTTAATTTGTTTGACCGGAGGTCATCCTCGTCCTTGGACTTTCTTTCGACAATGCTCGCTTGTGGAACACTGCCTTCTGCACGCATTCCAACTCGCATAACTAACACTACCGCTTCTTTGCTTGATAATATTTTTTCATCTTTGACGTTGGTACGAAATTCTATATTGATGAGTGATATCTCAGACCATTTTCCTGTTTTTTCCATGTATGATTTTTCCGATTCGTTGCCAAGGAGGAGCCAAGAAGCTGGTTTTTCCTCTTTAAAATTCAATGATCAGGACTTGCATATTCTTAGGTCACGGTTGGCAGGTCGTTCGTGGAGTATTTCTGAAAATGGGTCTGACATAGATTCTTTGTTTAATTCGTTTTATGATTCTTTGAAAGAAGTTATCTTTGATACATGTAATGCACCCCAGTCGAATCCAGCATCGAAAAGAACAACCCCTTTGAATCCTTGGATGACCCCTGGACTCCTTAAAAGTTGGAGGAAGAAAAATTATCTTTGGAAGGCTTACAGATGCTCTAAGCCATTTTCGCGTGATTCTCGGCTTCAACTTTTCAAAGCTTTTAGAAGAGTTTACAATTCGCTTTGCCAAAGGGCTAAATCGTTATTTTATCATAGAAAGTTCTCTGCGTGCGGTAAAAACATTAGGAAGACATGGCAAGTAATCACTTCTGTTATCAGGCCATCTTTCCTGCCTCCTTCTGTCACTTGAAGTGTTGTAATTGACGGGAAAAATGTAGAGGGTGAGCTAAAAGTTCAAGATGCGTTTACTTCCTATTTTGCTAATATTGGCAAAACTACAGCCTCTTCTGTAAGTCCTTCTTCTTCTCTACCTGATTTTATGTCTTATCTAGGACCACCTTGTCCTAAATCAATGGCATTGGAACCTGTCTCTGAAGCTGAAATAGCCAGAATTGTCAATTGTTTGAGGGGTTCTTCATCTTCTGGCCCAGACCATATTCCAACTAAGGTTGTCAAGTTCATTCTTCCTGTCATTGTGTGTGCCCTCACGAGACTTGTCAATATTTCTTTTGAAAATGGTGTCTTCTCAAGTGCTCTAAATCGTGCTCGTGTTATCATCCTTTTTAAAGGTGGATCAAGGAATGATCCTGCAAATTATCGTCCCATATCTCTTTTATCAGTGTTTAGTAAAATTTTTGAAAAAGCTATGCTTTCTCGACTTCTTGATTTTATTAATTCTAAACACTTTTTTCATGATTTTCAGTTTGATTTTAGGGCGAAACATTCAACTGAGCATGCATATGCAACTCTCTTGAATTATTGAAATTCAGCTCTTGACTCTGGTTTGATACCTGCTGCTCTTTTTCTTGATGTTCGAAAAGCGTTTGACTCATTAACACACAAGATTCTTCTTCTGAAAATGTCCCATATTGGTATAAGAGGGAATGCTTATTCATGGTTTCTATCATATTTATCTGGTCGAGTCATCTCGGTTCATCCGGACTTTTCTAATCCTTCTGGAATAGAGTCTGGTGTTCCACAAGGATCTGTCATTGGGCCGATACTCTTTTTAATCTACGTCAATGACCTTATTAATGCGGTTAAAAATTTAAAACCTACCATTTGCTGTCGTCTTTGTCAATCAGTATCTGTCACTAGCTGTGACAAGAGTTTGTCCTTATCAGATACACTTATTGCTTTTGCTGATGACAGTACTCTTGGCACAACTGGTAGAACTGAGTCTGATCTTCGTTCAAGGATGATAGCCCTTTTTGAAAGAGTTATCCAGTGGTTTGATGTAAATTATCTTGCCTTAAATGTCGAAAAGTCATGTTTTCTCATTTTTCCAGAGTCTCAAAGGCTTGCCCTGATTTAAATGAAATAAATTTATCAAGAGGTTCTCTAAGTTGACCTAAGGATCGTTATGTTTGATTCCTAGGCATCTTGCTTGACGAAAATCTTTCGTTCAAGCATCATATTGACCTGATTAAAATGAAAGTCTCCAGGAGTCTCGGAATCCTTAGAAAGCTCAAATATATATTTCCAGGGTCGACTCTTAGACTCTTGTTCTGCAGCCTAGTTCAGTCTTATGTTTCATATTTATCTGTTATTTGGATGTCAACTTTTCCCTCGTCTCTGAAGCCACTTTCAAAACTTTATGATAAAGCAAGGACTCTTAATCAGGAAACTAACCGTTTTTTCCACTTAAACCCTTACTTGATTTGAAATCTCTCTATTTTCTTTCTTGTTCTTCTTTCGTTTTTTTACAGTTGCACGGCCATCTTCCTGCTGTCCTATGTAATAATATATCTTTTGTTTCTGATCAATCGACTTATCATCTCCGCACTTCCAACAATTTACTGGTTCTTCACACACCGTCAGTGAGGTCTGACTTCAACCCTCTGACAGCTTGCAACAGGATCTGGAACACGCTCCCAGAATTCGTGCGAAGCTGCCGCTCATTTGGTATGTTCAAAAATTATGTTAGAGATTTTCTAGCTAGTAAATGATTTTGTTTGTTTTTCGTTTTTTTTTGTCTCTTTATTTTTTATTTCGGTTTCCCTTGGAGTTGATGTCTCTGGATTGAGTTGGATATTTAATTGAGTTGGTGAAATCATGTGCTACCCCCTGCCTAGCTTGTCATTTTTTGGAGACGGGCGATTAAGGTGGGCGACTCTATTTTGTTTTTTGGTTTTTGTTTATATTTTTTTTGTTGTTGGTATTTTTTTCTCCCCTGTTCTTTCCCGGCCATGGAGCCTTATGGGGGAGATTGTCTTGAAGTAATTTTTTGTTTATGGATTTTAATGTTAAATAAAGAACTCAGAACTCATATATATATATATATATATATATATATATATATATATATATATATATATATATATATATATATATATATATATATATATATATATGTATAGTTTCTCTCTTATTCTTGTATTGTGCTGAAGACGGCCCTTGGATATAGGGCCGAAATATCCACAGAACTGATTTTCACTGTCTTGAGAAGATTTTTCCTTTTGTCTCTACTTTGTGTTTGTTTGTAATGGAAAGGCAGTGTGGTCTTCGTCGCTATTTTCGAATACCTTTGTTAGTTTCTGTATCTAGAAGCTTCGATTTCAACGCAATATTTTCTTCCTTAAATGCTTCCAACTGCCTCTTCCACTCTTCGACATTTGCAGTTGATTCCTGAAGTGCTGCCGTTAGCCTGGCGTTATTACTTTTCAATGTTGCCAGCTCAACTTCCAATTTCTTTGGATTTGCTAAACTGAAATATGACATATAATAAATGCTTGTAAAACTAACCTCAAGTAAGATTCTGAAAGGGTAATATCCTAAGACATCAAGCCACGGTATCTTAGGCAATTTTTGGTGCATCTTTCTTTACGAAATCGCTTTTCAATATTTCATTTATTGTATCTGACCTGTAATATCGCTTATCCTGGTTTTCCCGATGGTATTTCATTGAAATTTGGAATATGATAATGTGAAGTATCAAATGGGAAGGGAGCTGAAAGATGTTCTTCACTGGAACATTTTAAAGGAGATGGCAACTATTTCTTTTAATAATTAGCTGTTTTGGTGGCGTTTTGCGCCACCCCAACACCTGGTTGGTGGGGGCGCTTCACCCCCCTCCCAAGACCCCCCTCAAGCGTAAATCATTATGCGCCATATTAGTTACGTGCCATTGTAGTTGTGTCCCTGTGTCCCACCTGTGAATATAGATAAAAGAGAAAAGATTTCTCTAGTCGTTATATATATATATATATATATATATATATATATATATATATATATATATATATATATATATATATATATATATATATGTGTGTGTGTGTTTAACTACGTAAAACTTGCGAATATATATTATTCTTCGATGTTCCATTGTCTGTGCATATAAAATAGATTGTCAGGTTTACCGACTCTTGAACATGCAACATAAAATTGTCCATGGGAAAAACAATCCGTATTCAGATCTATACCTCATTATTTTAATGATTGCCCTTGAGCTTTGTTGATGGTGATTGCTAATAGAACATTCCCCGTTTCCCGGTTGTCATTTAAATTCCCAGTATCATGGTTGTCATTTTTGTCCCAGTGTCCCAGTCTGTAATTTCTCTTTGAGCGTACCGCTCGTCATTTATATTCCCTGTGTCCCGGTCGTCATTTTTGTCCCGGTGTCCCTGTCTGTAATTTATCTTTGAGTGTCCCGGTCGTCATTTACATCTCCCGGTCGTTATTTGCGTCCCAATGTCCCAGTCTGTAATTTATCTTTGAGTGTCCCGGTCGTCATTTATATTCCCTGTGTCCCGGCTTTTAGTTTTTTTTTCTGCTTTATTTTTCAGTTTTTTTTCCTTTTTTAGTTTGTTTTTCTTTTTCAGTTTTTATTTTTTTTTAGTTTTTTATTAGTTTTTAGTTTTTTTTTCTTTTTATTTTTTTGTAGTTTTTACCTTTTTTTAGTTTTTTAGTTTTTTTTTCTTTTTTAGTTTTTAGTTTTTTACCTTTTTTTAGTTTTTTAGCTTTTTTAGTTTTTTTAGTATTTTTTTTTTTTTTTTTGTAGTTTTTACCTTTTTTAGTTTTTTCTTCTTTTGCATTAATACTAAAGCCAAGGCTCAAACCTGGAGCCTCTTGGATCTAGAACCTGAAACATACACTTTACCAACTCAGCTACTTCGGCTTGAAAACATTCGTTTTGAGCAGCTTTCTCGGGTTTTGCCATTGTAGGCTCTTCAGTCATTTTACAATTAGAAATTTCTCTTTCAACGATCTTCTTATAATTAAAAATTTGTCTTTGAACGATATTCTTAAATACCTGTGTCCTGGTTTTCATTTATATTCCTTGTTTCGCAGTCGTCATTTGTGTCCCGGTATCCCAGTCTGTAATTTCTCTTTGAGTGTCCTGGTCGTCATTTATATTCCCTCTGTCCCGGTCGTCATTTGTGTCCCGGTGTGTAATTTCTCTTTGAGCGTTTTTTCTTTTTAGTTTTTTTTTAGTTTTTTACTTTTTCTTTTTTCAGTTTTCTTTTTCTTCTTTATTTTTTAGCATCACTATGAAATACATATCGCCGAACCTTTGTTTTTTTTAACTAGAATACCTGGTAGGCATTGGCGACCTTACCCAAGTCAAAATCGCAAACCCAATCATCATGGCTATCATTTTAATTCAGTTTTGATATATTTTGACTCTCGCTGTCCAGGGGGATTTTCATCTAACTGCGCGGTTTTGCGTTCTTTAGCCGCAAGCCTGTTTTCTTGCTGTTCTTGTGATTCCTCGGCACGCTTTCTTTTCTTACTTTTTCTATCAGCCGTTTTTTTTGGCATAGACTCTTTGAGCAGCTTCCTCGGCTGTTGCCATTGTAGGTTCTTCAGTCATTTTACAATTGAACATTTTTCCGTCCAAGATCTTCTTACAATTAAAAATTTGTCTTTGAATGATTTTCTTAAATACTTTTAATGACGTCATCGTCATAACAAACATGACGATAACTAATTTCATGACGACATGATGACATAACGTCAAATGACAGACCCACAGACAATCAACTTATTTTTTTACATATAGATTTGGTGACGCCTAGGTTAGAGTTTTCTCAGTGTTTTAGAGAGGCAATTTGTGGAATACATTAGACGGGTACATTAATTAGTAGTGATGTAAATGGACTTAAAAGGATGTTGAAAAATGAATTTTAACAATTATATATAAAACATGATTTAATGATGCAATAGGATGTATAATAGATGTTGAGTATTAAGTTAGTGAATTTGTTAAAATGGCTCAAAATATCAAAAATATATTGAAAATTCCCAAACAGATTGTCAAAAACCTAAATTCTTCATCAGGTAGTCCCAAAGATTACTCTTTGTATTTGCCTAAATATTAGAGCAAAACAGATTTTTGGCTGAAGTTATTCCTGATATATATTATCGTTAATCTGAAATGCCCCTATAAATCTTTCTTTTGTCCCAACTTCAGCCATAAAAACCAAATGCCTGACGAATTTCAGTCGACTATACATACGGTTTCCTCTGAAAAAATATGTCAGAAGCCTTTCCCTGATGTTTTCTTTGTGAGATTTCTCCAAAATTTGATTGGATCAAAATAATATAAGTCGTCCATGGATAATCTTTGTCGCTTTTTAAGAAATTTTGGTTTTATGAAATTAATCAATTTATTTTCTGAACAGGTCATATATAAAGTCGTATTACGTAGTCACAGGGTAAATCCTGTGACAGCAATACAAAATATAATACTCTTCAGCCTTCACCAAACTAATCCAGCAAGAACAAGAACAGCATAAAAAATAAAACAAAGATCTCCGGAGCCCTTACTGGCCCATAGGACATCGAAACCATATTTCAGTTAGTTTTTCCGTGTTACAGGGACAAGTAGCAACCTTGCAGCAGCAGAGGTTGATCCCGGGGCGCTGGATTTCCAAGCAGAATATCAATCCAAGTGTTACCCCAGGACAAAGAGTTTTACCCCTGGACGTTACGGAGAACAACAAGAACTACAACAATTTTACGATTCAATAGCTTCTGTTTTCCCCCTCTCTTCTCGTCGTCTCTTTTACATAAAAGGTCTGTTAAATAACGGTCCGGTAATATAGTAGCATAAAATCATTGATTTAACATAGACGCACAAATAATTAATCCTTTTCAAAATACTCTCCTTCCAAATCGATGGATTCTCTATGGCATTTTACCAGCACCTCTTGGGCTTCTTGAAATGTGTCATTGGGGACTTCTCATAGGAAGGTTGCCAAAGTTTCTTTTACCCCTTCTAACCTCCATTAATGATGTCCTATGAGCAATCTCTCGATTGTCAGAAATAGAAATAGACCCGTTGGGGTTAAATCCGGGCTGTGCAGCGTCTATTGAAGCATAGCAACGCTTATTTTCACAACAAACATGTAAACAATGAGTGCGTTGGTGTGACTAGATGAATTATGGTGGTGAAAAATTCAATCGTCTCAAATATCTTTTGGAATCATCGAGCCCTGTGCCTGCCTAAGCTGATACAGTACTTCACAGTAATACCAGCAGTTAAAATCCTGTTATTGGGCCAGGTCCTGACACGTTTCGAGACTGTAGTACTGTATAGAAGTGAGCAATTTGAAGACCTCTTTTGCGCATACTTTGCTAAAGAAAAAATCCTTGGTTAGAATCTGGTGAACCACTATTTTTGGCATGGTATTCATCTTAGCTAATCTTCAAACAAAAGAAAAATTAAACGATGTCAAAACCATTTTCCGTTGGGTGTGTCTGTTTGACAAGGATAATTAGCAAGTCTATTAAGCAGCAATGATCGATCCCTAGGTTATGTATTCCTAAGCAGGACATCAATCCGTTATGTCGCCCCCAGGGTGAAGAAGCTTATGCTATGGATACTGTTTGTTTTTCTTAGAAAGACTATATACCCGAATGATCCCTTCTTACTTACTCATATTTCAAGATTTTTTGTTTTCCAATTTATTGAATTTTAACTGATTATTATTCTGTAGTATCAGAGTTGTTCTTTTTTAAGGAAGAGCTCTTTATATTTTCCTTGTGACCCTCGGGTTTCCCAGCTAATGAGAAAATTTTTCTCTCTCTTTTTCAGGAGATTGTTGAAGTTTAAGCCTTTTTTAAAAGATTTTTCTTTTTCGATTTTATTAAATTTTACTTATTAGTTTTCTGAATATTTAGATTTTTTGCAGTGACTACATCCCTCTCTTAGCGCCAGGGATACTCTATACTTTTTTTTTCATGGTTTAAAAAATCAAGCAAAACCAAAGAACCTAAAACTTAGGTCTTTTTACTTTATTTTATCCGGATTTCTCATAAACTTGAATGAATCTGAATCACTCCATCAACACAGTAATGCAATTCCTATATAGAGCCTCCATTTTTTGCCTTTCTTGTCACATTTCAGTGGGGTCCTTATCTTTCCCAATATGGTGAAGCGTTCCTCTCACAATTTAAGCCCCGCTTAGCGCCCCTTTCGTTTAAGGCTGCTAATCATTCTAGGGTTTCAGGTTAAACACCACGCTTTCACTTTCTTTAATATGAAATTTTCTATTACATATCTCACCATTTTATTCTGATCGATCAGACTTATTACAGACTCAGTAACTTTTGGATTGCCTCTAACCCATGGGCCCCTTTTCAGGGGAGTTACTCTCTGCATACAACATTCTACTGTTTTTTCTCTTACAAAGAATTTATTCCCACATGAACCCCACTTACTCACTTTTCAAGACTTTGTGGTTTACATTTTATTAAATTTTAACCAATTGTCATTTGTACTGTAAGACTTGGTCTTTTTGAAGGGGGGACTCTATAACCCTTTGTGACCCACAGGCTCCACATCTACTGAGATTCCTTTTGTCTGTGTATGGCTATGCTGTTTGACCTATGTGATTGTATGGATAAGTAGGGTTAAGGCCTCATTCAAGTGCTGGTCTATATTAGTCACTAATTTAGGAAAACAGTCTTCCTTTTCTCCTTCTGTCTCTTTCATTTTTTTTTTTTTTTTTTTTTATGTGTTTGTGCTGTTGCATTGGTGATTTCTCTTTTCATGATATATATATATATATATATATATATATATATATATATATATATATATATATATATATATATATGTATATATCAAAAAACTATCTATTTATATGAGATATATCTCTATATCTCTCTTAACCCAGGGGAGGCCTATACTCCTTTATTTATGATTGTTTAAAGGAATAAACAATGCTAAAGAAATCTCAACCTAGGTCTTTTTAGCTTTCTCGGTTGTGTGTAGGTTTCCTCTTGTATTTTCAGCCCCACTACACACCCTTTTCATTCTAGGCACCAACCCTTCTAGGGTTTGAGGGATAGACCATGCTTTAATTTTTCTTCAATAAAATATATTTTTTAATATCTTATAATTTTTTCCGATCGAACAGAGTTATTACAAACTCTTGAAAATCATTTGGCAGAACTCGAAAAGTCAGAGTTATGCCTTCCCAAAATGCCTTAGTGTCCGTTATTCCCCTTTAATCCAATGCAACGTGTTACAAAATCACATATAGCCCAACACAATGGGTTAAAAACTACGCTAGTGTCCAGTAGAATGCGAAGAGGAACATCCAGTTAAAAGGAGAGTGGAGGCTCTACAGAGTATTTGCGATTGAAAAACAAAGAGAGTGGAGGCTTTATATAGCATTATGTATGTAGGAGAGTAGAGCCTACATAGGCTCTAACATGATGAGATAAGAACATTAACCTTGGTCATAATCTTGATTAATTGAAACTTATTCTTGAATCTATTGAAAAGTATAATAAAGTATATCAGAAACTAAGAGCTTTTGTTCTAATTTAGGGAATGCAATTGGTTTAGTTCAATGCCAGCCTAAGCCTTTGCAAGCTAAAATGACTTTATTAAAGGAACTGTTTGAGCAGCAGTCAAACAGAATTCACATGACAGTGATTGGTGTTAAGGAAATTATCCCACCTGTAGCTCGGGATTTTATATGAACTAAAAGGAGCGAAAGTGATATTGCACGGATCTAAGTCTTGATACATACAAAAATTATAAAAATAACGGCCCAAACTCGAGGTTATTTCCACAAGGAGAGAGGGGGAGGTCCAAAATAGGCATAACTGAACAGACATAAAACGCAGGGTAGCACACTTCTCCTTATATTCAACATAAAACCACAAAATTCCCCTTTCTGAAGGAAACTAAACCTCAGAGGTGACAACCTCTTACTATAGCTCAACTGTTATCTATGTTCCATCTATGTTCCACAAACTCAGAAGAACTTTACTCATATGCATATACTCAAATTAATGAATGTAATTTACGACTTCAGAGCATAACAGTTGTTTCCAAAATAAATAAAAATTTAAATAACCCAAACAAAATTAAAAGGAAAAACTGCCCAAAGATGTTGAATAATGAAAGAAATGAAAGTTTTTTTCGAAATTTTTAATATTAAATGAAAAAACAAGTTTTTAATTGAGAGTACGGAGCGACATTAATGAACATAAATTATTGTGTATACGAAAGGGGCTGTCCTCTCTACTTTCAGTTGTTGAAAATCGTTTTTCATTTAATTGCCTATCGTTTTTTAAATGATTTCACGAAATAAACCTCCCCCTCCATAGAAAATTTCCTTCCCCATGAGAAATTTCTCTATGGATAAAAGGATTTCCCCACGTAGCTTAAATTAGAGAAATTTGCGTAACTAATTTTGCATGGCCTAGTAACAGAACCGACAAAGACGTCGAAACTATTTTTATGAAAATGAAAGTCACAAGTTGAGAAATTCTCAAATGACTAAAATGAATGAAAAAATAAAAACGATCCTGAAAAGATACGTAACATTGTATGTTCGCTTTGAGTTTCAATGTTATTCTTGTCTTTCAGTTGAAAAAAAAACTTTTCAGTTTTTTTTCTATAAAAACTTATTTTAGGCCGAAGATATACAATTCTTTCATTTATTACCATAAAAAATCATAGTTATGAAGCTGCTTAAGCTCAACAAAAACAAATTGTTATCGGCTTTTTTTTAACAGAATTCAAACTTTAGCGTAAAGAGCGAGGCATTTCCGAGGGAGCGTACATCCTCAAATACGTAACATGAGGTGGCTCGCCCCCTCGTCTATACCTCGCTCTTTACGCTAAGGTTTGAACTCTTTAAGAACGAACCCTTAATCACAAATTTCATTTATTTAGAATAATTTGCTCATTTAGAATTACTAAAAATACTTCTGCGTAAAGAGTAAGTTATTAACGAGGGGACGAACCCCCTCATATATGTAATAATTTCTCTTCGTTTTAAGTTTTAATGTTACTCCTTGCTGTCAGTTGAAAAAACTATTTTTAATATTTAAATTCTGTTTGTTTTTTTAAATAATGCTGGGAAATCGTGCAGCCTCTTCACGGAAATTCTCTTCACTCGTGAAAAATTCCTTCTCGGAAAGATTCTCCAAGTTAACAAAATACCCCAGACCCCCCGCCAGACCAAAATCCCCTGGAAAACGTCTGTGTACTTACCAATAACCAATACTTTATATAAATAATGGGAAAACTTCATAACTGGCAGGCCTTCCCTCGGGGACTGTGGGGGCTTAGGCCGTCCTCAAAGACATAGTTATTAAATAATTCGACTATGTTGAACAAAAGAGCTATCTCAGGATTTTGATCTGGTGACTTTGGGAAAAATATGGCAAATAAAGACATTAGAAAATCCAAAATCACAATATATATTCTATGACTAGTGTTTGATTTCAACAAAATGTGGGATCAATCAAATGGGGTATTCACTTGGAGCATGGGTTTTAAGTTGAATAACTTTTCAGAACAAGAGTTTTAACAGTATTCACTATTGTTATCTTTTCAATTACTTGTGTTTTCTTAAGGGAATACCCTGTTTATGTATTTTTGGTAAACCGTAGAGTTTCCGTAATTTCCATTGTCTTGAAAAAACTTTCCCTATTGTTTCTACGTTGTATTTGTTTGTTATGGAAAGGCAGTGTGGTCTTCGTCGCTATTTTCGTCTAGCTTATGGGGAGCAGTTGACCTATGATATCTTTTATTTTATTAGTCTAGGTAAAAAACATGCTAATATTATCAATCAACAAAAATTTCTAGAATCCTGTAGAAAGGAAAACCTTATTCCCAAGTCTTTAAGATATAAATTACATTTAAATACCCGAAAAGAAGCGCAATTTGCCCATACACTACAGTTAAAAACCCTAGTCCATATTATTAAGGACAAAAAACAGAAACGACATATTATTTCTTCAGAGAGAAAATCGTTGGAAACTTTTTTGCTGGAAAACCTGTCCACCGTTGATTTTGCTCAAGTTGTTAGATTAGAAAGGAATTTGTTTAGCCACGATTTTCGCTTGTCCAAGGAACGCCTCTATAAAAAATTAGAAGGCTTACGAAATGAATCTTCGATGAGAAACCGTATTTATTCTCCAAGATTCACTCCTGGGCCTGCTATCGTTAACCTCTCTTCTAAAACATTGGAACCCCAGGAAATCGAAACACTAGAAAAAGGTCCAAAATTTTCTTTTCTACCGAAACAGGTTCCTGTGGCAGATATAGTTTCCTCTCTAGAGTCCGCTTTGCATAAACACTATCCTTCTGTCTCTAACCCGGATGAAGTTAGATCTGGTCTAATAAATATCCTCTATAATAGCCAAAAAAAGTTTAAGCCTCCTACCATTTCCACACCGGAAAATTTGCATGACATAAAAATACTATCTAATCTCCGAAAAGATCCTTCTATTATAATAACTAAAGCAGACAAAAGCAATTCACTTGTTGTCATGAATACAACAGACTATGACAACAAAATTTTTTCGCATTTAAATGACACAATTACATATCAAACAATAACTCATGATCCTACTGATCGGTTCACTAATAATATTATAAATGAATTAAAGCAGCTAAAACAAAATGGTAAAATCACCCCACAACTATACAATAAATTTTTTCCCCGTGGTAGTTTCTGTCCTAAACTCTACGGTTTACCAAAAATACATAAACAGGGTATTCCCTTAAGACCTATTGTAGCTTGTACTAAAACTCCCGCTGCCAATATTGGAAAATGGCTTTGTGCAGCTTTCAAACCTTTATTGTATTCTCAAAATTCCTATATTCATAACTCGGCAGATTTGATTAAAGAACTTAGCAACACAAGTATTTCAGAAAACACAATAGTTAGTAGTTTCGACATTGTTTCCATGTATACAAATATAGATGTAACTATTTCAGAGGAATTATTAAAAAACAAAATAGAAGAAAATTACCACTTGATCGAGACTTCAGCGACAGGAATTGATTGTGAAGTTTTAATGACTCTTGTTAAAATTTGAAATAAGTTTTCTATGTATTTTCAATTTCGCGATTCTTTTTATCAGCAAAAAAATGGATTACCCATGGGGGCACCTTTATCCGGGCTACTAGCAAATATTTACGTCGAGAATCTTGAGAATTGGGCATTGAATTCTTATTTTCTAAAACATGTCTATTGGGGTCGTTATATGGATGACGTAATTTCACTTTGGAATTATGGGGAAGCTGAACTTCGGGGCTTCTTAGATCATCTTAACACTTATGACCGAAATTTGCAGTTCACCCTTGAAGTTGAAGTTGAAAATAAACTACCGTTTTTAGATGTATTAATTATTCGTAATGCTAATTAACTGGATTTTACTATATATCGAAAGCCAACACAAAACAATAGATATCTTCACTTTAATTCAAATCACCCCCCACAAGTTAAAAGAGCAGTTGTAATTTCCCTCATTGATCGTGCCCTAAATATTTGCTCCCATTCATATATAAATGCAGAAATAAATTTTATCAGAGATATTCTTTTTGGTAATGGATACCCCATTCCTTTCGTAAATAAAATAATTAGCCGTAGAATAAAAAGACATTCTTGTAAAATCGAAGAAGATACTTCACAATGTGAGGCTATTGATAAGCCCTCAAATATTGTCTATCTTCCGTATATCCCAAAGATTACAACAAAATTAAAAAATATTTGCACAAAAAATAATCTGTACGTAGTTTTTACTAATAATTTTAAAATCATCGATTTCTTAAATTCGTGTAAAGATAAGACCCCAGTTACTCGCCAAAGAGGGGTCTATCAAATACCCTGCGATTGCGGAAAATACTATGTCGGCAGGACCCATCAGAATCTAGACAAAAGGTTACAACAGCATAAAAATGACATAGACAAGGCCTTAATTTCAAATGGTTCCAACAACTCCTTTGATTCTGCTCTAGGTTGGCATATATTTAATAATCCGTCCCACATGATACTTTTTGAAAACTCTTCACTCATTAGTAATGATTTGGGAATAAAACAGGTGGTTCGAGAATCAATTGAAATTAATCTCAAAATGAATAAAAATATTTCTTTGAACAGGGACTTGGGGGAATACTCACTAAATTCTTTATACTCAAATTTAATTAAAAATGATCTAAAAAAATATTTTACTAAACCAATTTATAATAGTACTGAACCAACTACGAAAAGGCCTTTGAGACAGGCTGCTAAACAAGCAAGATTAGCTTTAAGAAATTGCATCTAATCATTTTATTCTCTTTAGTTTGAATGAGTTTATATTTCTTCATTTCATTCTTTTCGCCAGTCCTGGTTGAACTTCGCTGAAGTAAGGATGCTAGGGCTATATTTAAAAAAAAATGTTTTAATAAGTGTTTTTATATTCAGTTTTATTTCTCACAATTTGATGTAAGTTCTTTTATATATATATATAGTATTGTATTGTGCTGAAGACGGCCCTTGGACATAGGGCCGAAATATCTACATAAATAATTTCCATTGTCTTGAAAAAACTTTCCCTATTGTTTCTACGTTGTATTTGTTTGTTATGGAAAGGCAGTGTGGTCTCCGTCGCTATTTTCGTCTAGCTTATGGGGAGCAGTTGACCTATGATATCTTTTATTTTATTAGTCTAGGTAAAAAACATGCTAATATTATCAATCAACAAAAATTTCTAGAATCCTGTAGAAAGGAAAACCTTATTCCCAAGTCTTTAAGATATAAATTACATTTAAATACCCGAAAAGAAGCGCAATTTGCCCATACACTACAGTTAAAAACCCTAGTCCATATTATTAAGGACAAAAAACAGAAACGACATATTATTTCTTCAGAGAGAAAATCGTTGGAAACTTTTTTGCTGGAAAACCTGTCCACCGTTGATTTTGCTCAAGTTGTTAGATTAGAAAGGAATTTGTTTAGCCACGATTTTCGCTTGTCCAAGGAACGCCTCTATAAAAAATTAGAAGGCTTACGAAATGAATCTTCGATGAGAAACCGTATTTATTCTCCAAGATTCACTCCTGGGCCTGCTATCGTTAACCTCTCTTCTAAAACATTGGAACCCCAGGAAATCGAAACACTAGAAAAAGGTCCAAAATTTTCTTTTCTACCGAAACAGGTTCCTGTGGCAGATATAGTTTCCTCTCTAGAGTCCGCTTTGCATAAACACTATCCTTCTGTCTCTAACCCGGATGAAGTTAGATCTGGTCTAATAAATATCCTCTATAATAGCCAAAAAAAGTTTAAGCCTCCTACCATTTCCACACCGGAAAATAAGCATGACATAAAAATACTATCTAATCTCCGAAAAGATCCTTCTATTATAATAACTAAAGCAGACAAAAGCAATTCACTTGTTGTCATGAATACAACAGACTATGACAACAAAATTTTTTAGCATTTAAATGACACAATTACATATCAAACAATAACTCATGATCCTACTGATCAGTTCACTAATAATATTATAAATGAATTAAAGCAGCTAAAACAAAATGGTAAAATCACCCCACAACTATACAATAAATTTTTTCCCCGTGGTAGTTTCTGTCCTAAACTCTACGGTTTACCAAAAATACATAAACAGGGTATTCCCTTAAGACCTATTGTAGCTTGTACTAAAGCTCCCGCTGCCAATATTGGAAAATGGCTTTGTGCCGCTTTCAAACCTTTATTGTATTCTCAAAATTCCTATATTCATAACTCGGCAGATTTGATTAAAAAACTTAGCAACACAAGTATTTCAGAAAACACAATAGTTAGTAGTTTCGACATTGTTTCCATGTATACAAATATAGATGTAACTATTTCAGAGGAATTATTAAAAAACAAAATAGAAGAAAATTACCACTTGATCGAGACTTCAGCGACAGGAATTGATTGTGAAGTTTTAATGACTCTTGTTCAAATTTGTAATAAGTTTTCTATGTATTTTCAATTTCGCGATTCTTTTTATCAGCAAAAAAATGGATTACCCATGGGGGCACCTTTATCCGGGCTACTAGCAAATATTTACGTCGAGAATCTTGAGAATTGGGCATTGAATTCTTATTTTCTAAAACATGTCTATTGGGGTCGTTATATGGATGACGTAATTTCACTTTGGAATTATGGGGAAGCTGAACTTCGGGGCTTCTTAGATCATCTTAACACTTATGACCGAAATTTGCAGTTCACCCTTGAAGTTGAAGTTGAAAATAAACTACCGTTTTTAGATGTATTAATTATTCGTAATGCTAATGAACTGGATTTTACTATATATCGAAAGCCAACACAAAACAATAGATATCTTCACTTTAATTCAAATCACCCCCCACAAGTTAAAAGAGCAGTTGTAATTTCCCTCATTGATCGTGCCCTAAATATTTGCTCCCATTCATATATAAATGCAGAAATAAATTTTATCAGAGATATTCTTTTTGGTAATGGATACCCCATTCCTTTCGTAAATAAAATAATTAGCCGTAGAATAAAAAGACATTCTTGTAAAATCGAAGAAGATACTTCACAATGTGAGGCTATTGATAAGCCCTCAAATATTGTCTATCTTCCGTATATCCCAAAGATTACAACAAAATTAAAAAATATTTGCACAAAAAATAATCTGTACGTAGTTTTTACTAATAATTTTAAAATCATCGATTTCTTAAATTCGTGTAAAGATAAGACCCCAGTTACTCGCCAAAGAGGGGTCTATCAAATACCCTGCGATTGCGGAAAATACTATGTCGGCAGGACCCATCAGAATCTAGACAAAAGGTTACAACAGCATAAAAATGACATAGACAAGGCCTTAATTTCAAATGGTTCCAACAACTCCTTTGATTCTGCTCTAGGTTGGCATATATTTAATAATCCGTCCCACATGATACTTTTTGAAAACTCTTCACTCATTAGTAATGATTTGGGAATAAAACAGGTGGTTCGAGAATCAATTGAAATTAATCTCAAAATGAATAAAAATATTTCTTTGAACAGGGACTTGGGGGAATACTCACTAAATTCTTTATACTCAAATTTAATTAAAAATGATCTAACAAAATATTTTACTAAACCAATTTATAATAGTACTGAACCAACTACGAAAAGGCCTTTGAGACAGGCTGCTAAACAAGCAAGATTAGCTTTAAGAAATTGCATCTAATCATTTTATTCTCTTTAGTTTGAATGAGTTTATATTTCTTCATTTCATTCTTTTCGCCAGTCCTGGTTGAACTTCGCTGAAGTAAGGATGCTAGGGCTATATTTAAAAAAAAAATGTTTTAATAAGTGTTTTTATATTCAGTTTTAATTCTCACAATTTGATGTAAGTTCTTTTATATATATATATATAGTATTGTATTGTGCTGAAGACGGCCCTTGGACATAGGGCCGAAATATCTACATAAATAATTTCCATTGTCTTGAAAAAACTTTCCCTATTGTTTCTACGTTGTATTTGTTTGTTATGGAAAGGCAGTGTAGTCTTCGTCGCTATTTTCGTCTAGCTTATGGGGAGCAGTTGACCTATGATATCTTTTATTTTATTAGTCTAGGTAAAAAACATGCTAATATTATCAATCAACAAAAATTTCTAGAATCCTGTAGAAAGGAAAACCTTATTCCCAAGTCTTTAAGATATAAATTACATTTAAATACCCGAAAAGAAGCGCAATTTGCCCATACACTACAGTTAAAAACCCTAGTCCATATTATTAAGGACAAAAAACAGAAACGACATATTATTTCTTCAGAGAGAAAATCGTTGGAAACTTTTTTGCTGGAAAACCTGTCCACCGTTGATTTTGCTCAAGTTGTTAGATTAGAAAGGAATTTGTTTAGCCACGATTTTCGCTTGTCCAAGGAACGCCTCTATAAAAAATTAGAAGGCTTACGAAATGAATCTTCGATGAGAAACCGTATTTATTCTCCAAGATTCACTCCTGGGCCTGCTATCGTTAACCTCTCTTCTAAAACATTGGAACCCCAGGAAATCGAAACACTAGAAAAAGGTCCAAAATTTTCTTTTCTACCGAAACAGGTTCCTGTGGCAGATATAGTTTCCTCTCTAGAGTCCGCTTTGCATAAACACTATCCTTCTGTCTCTAACCCGGATGAAGTTAGATCTGGTCTAATAAATATCCTCTATAATAGCCAAAAAAAGTTTAAGCCTCCTACCATTTCCACACCGGAAAATTTGCATGACATAAAAATACTATCTAATCTCCGAAAAGATCCTTCTATTATAATAACTAAAGCAGACAAAAGCAATTCACTTGTTGTCATGAATACAACAGACTATGACAACAAAATTTTTTCGCATTTAAATGACACAATTACATATCAAACAATAACTCATGATCCTACTGATCAGTTCACTAATAATATTATAAATGAATTAAAGCAGCTAAAACAAAATGGTAAAATCACCCCACAACTATACAATAAATTTTTTCCCCGTGGTAGTTTCTGTCCTAAACTCTACGGTTTACCAAAAATACATAAACAGGGTATTCCCTTAAGACCTATTGTAGCTTGTACTAAAGCTCCCGCTGCCAATATTGGAAAATGGCTTTGTGCAGCTTTCAAACCTTTATTGTATTCTCAAAATTCCTATATTCATAACTCGGCAGATTTGATTAAAAAACTTAGCAACACAAGTATTTCAGAAAACACAATAGTTAGTAGTTTCGACATTGTTTCCATGTATACAAATATAGATGTAACTATTTCAGAGGAATTATTAAAAAACAAAATAGAAGAAAATTACCACTTGATCGAGACTTCAGCGACAGGAATTGATTGTGAAGTTTTAATGACTCTTGTTAAAATTTGTAATAAGTTTTCTATGTATTTTCAATTTCGCGATTCTTTTTATCAGCAAAAAAATGGATTACCCATGGGGGCACCTTTATCCGGGCTACTAGCAAATATTTACGTCGAGAATCTTGAGAATTGGGCATTGAATTCTTATTTTCTAAAACATGTCTATTGGGGTCGTTATATGGATGACGTAATTTCACTTTGGAATTATGGGGAAGCTGAACTTCGGGGCTTCTTAGATCATCTTAACACTTATGACCGAAATTTGCAGTTCACCCTTGAAGTTGAAGTTGAAAATAAACTACCGTTTTTAGATGTATTAATTATTCGTAATGCTAATGAACTGGATTTTACTATATATCGAAAGCCAACACAAAACAATAGATATCTTCACTTTAATTCAAATCACCCCCCACAAGTTAAAAGAGCAGTTGTAATTTCCCTCATTGATCGTGCCCTAAATATTTGCTCCCATTCATATATAAATGCAGAAATAAATTTTATCAGAGATATTCTTTTTGGTAATGGATACCCCATTCCTTTCGTAAATAAAATAATTAGCCGTAGAATAAAAAGACATTCTTGTAAAATCGAAGAAGATACTTCACAATGTGAGGCTATTGATAAGCCCTCAAATATTGTCTATCTTCCGTATATCCCAAAGATTACAACAAAATTAAAAAATATTTGCACAAAAAATAATCTGTACGTAGTTTTTACTAATAATTTTAAAATCATCGATTTCTTAAATTCGGGTAAAGATAAGACCCCAGTTACTCGCCAAAGAGGGGTCTATCAAATACCCTGCGATTGCGGAAAATACTATGTCGGCAGGACCCATCAGAATCTAGACAAAAGGTTACAACAGCATAAAAATGACATAGACAAGGCCTTAATTTCAAATGGTTCCAACAACTCCTTTGATTCTGCTCTAGGTTGGCATATATTTAATAATCCGTCCCACATGATACTTTTTGAAAACTCTTCACTCATTAGTAATGATTTGGGAATAAAACAGGTGGTTCGAGAATCAATTGAAATTAATCTCAAAATGAATAAAAATATTTCTTTGAACAGGGACTTGGGGGAATACTCACTAAATTCTTTATACTCAAATTTAATTAAAAATGATCTAACAAAATATTTTACTAAACCAATTTATAATAGTACTGAACCAACTACGAAAAGGCCTTTGAGACAGGCTGCTAAACAAGCAAGATTAGCTTTAAGAAATTGCATCTAATCATTTTATTCTCTTTAGTTTGAATGAGTTTATATTTCTTCATTTCATTCTTTTCGCCAGTCCTGGTTGAACTTCGCTGAAGTAAGGATGCTAGGGCTATATTAAAAAAAAAAAATGTTTTAATAAGTGTTTTTATATTCAGTTTTAATTCTCACAATTTGATGTAAGTTCTTTTATATATATATATAGTATTGTATTGTGCTGAAGACGGCCCTTGGACATAGGGCCGAAATATCTACATAAATAATTTCCATTGTCTTGAAAAAACTTTCCCTATTGTTTCTACGTTGTATTTGTTTGTTATGGAAAGGCAGTGTGGTCTTCGTCGCTATTTTTATATATCCATCTAATCCATATATCTTCTACATTACCCAACTCTAAATCTCAAGTTTCGTATTCAATTGTTCTTGGAAAATCCGTTTCAAAATTTCGTTATGTAAAGTTCTTCCTAAATATTCAACACCATAATTACCTGGAAGGCTTCGCAAATTTCAGCTTTAAATTAATGTTTTACATTCCAATTTTGTGAAATTGGCTGTTAAGAAGTTTTTAATGGCTATACTGTTGATGGTAGTGATATTAAAATGGACCATGATATTTTGAATTTAATGTATAAAAATTTAATGTGTAAATAAACTTAGCTTTGAATTTTCTATGGAAACAATTTGACGGTCTAAAATCTATAGACCTAATCAGACAAACATAATAATAAAGCGGGTTTGATAAGCCCTAGTTTCACTATAGAAACAAATTCTTTAATCTACTCTCTTTCAAAGTGTCATAGATAGTGGTATTCAAGTTTATTATTCAGGTCTCACATTATTTATTTTAATTAATTTTAAAATTAAAATCATCGGAAATTAATTAAAAAAAAACACACTTTGATGGAAGCAAAGGCCAAAACTGAAAATTGAATATAAAAAATGATCGTAATTTGGTAAGAGCCGACCTCGAAACCCTGTATTTCAATGATCTATTTATTAATGTTTTTCCTTTCAAGGAAATTTCCGGTTTTGATTAAATTTTCCTCACCTTTTGTATGCATATTAAGCTCAGGTCCAGAAGTAAACAGAAATATATCGTCTTGGAATCTAACTGAAGGAAACCGCTATTATGATGTAGTATAACAGTGCTGTTGGATGTGTCATTTTTAAAACCTTGCAGAATTGTCTTTTAAGTCCAGATCACTCATTATTTAAATTCCATGATCCAGAAAACATGCTCTGTTTTTCCTGCAACCCTAATAAATACGTGCCTTCTATAAGAGAGAAAGGAAATACAATATTTGCTTTAATTTTCTAGGTTCCTTCTTTCAACGGATCTTCATTCTTGAAATATACACCATTAGGGAAACATGGTGCACTATACTTTGAAATACAAGTCACAATAAAACCGAAGAAGCCAACAGGTTTGATATGGTATACTGGCAACGCCTATCTTGGGGATTATGCAATGCTTGGGATTAGAGACGGATATGCAGTTTTCACCATGGATCTTGGAGATGGGCCACTTTCAATAAGGTATATGATTTTACCTTAAACAAATCGGCTTAACAAAAGCCTGTTTTTTACGCTTTGTGAAAGCCCTGATCATGATGCCTTGCTAACTACAACCAGATTCAAAGCCTAATACCATCCCCTTTTGGTCCTCACCCCATTTCGAAAATTTGTTAAATCCATTCCCAAGTGTGCTTAGCTAGACATCAATTCCTAGCCACCACCAATTTGAACAAATCAGGGTAGTTTATTAAAGGAAGTAGATTACCATTGGTATATAGCGATTACGCCTTGCCATTGAAGTCTAGCTCAGGGGCGCCAACTAGGTGTGGGGAAGTGGGGAGCCCCAGAATCAAAAGAAGTCGAACAAAATCCGTTCGAGCGAAAACCGTGTGACAACAAGTTAGTTTAAAATAACCAAAAAGCTACATATATAATTTTCTAATTACAGAGACCATACTGCCATGGTTTGGCACATATGGCCCTAAACATATATACAGTCAATACAAGTGTCGGTTCTTGCATGCGGTTTATTAAGCAATACGAACAGTTATATAGAATTGTATAATTGTACGCAAATTACAAGGCAAAACGGCCTTGAATTTTTTGTGGGGAAGGAGCCCCTGACTCATATTCTCTTAATTGCTGACGGGTTTTTCACATCAATATGGGGGTGACTCCCTCTACTCTATCTTCGTTCCAACTTAATCCCTAACATTCTACCCCTCTAGGAATATATTTGGACTAGCCTGGTAATATGCATGCTGAGAGGGGGAGGGGGAATAACTCTCCTCTTAGTGTAAAAACATATTTTTTGTTGGCAGTGAAGATGTAATTTTGCATTCTTACCTGCACTGGGGTTGAAGGGGGCCCACAGACAATATTGCTCTTGTTACAACTATATAGTCCGATTCTGTTATCCATTGAAATTTCGGAACTATGATCTTAAAAGTCCTTTTTTCCATTTTACATCCCTGAAATTATTTGGCGAGTAGACTAAATTAGGTGTCACTTCAATTTTTATGAATTTCTGTGTAACAGTTAATCTATAGTAAGAAGTAGGTTTTGACGGGGCAGAACCCCCTTCAAGTGTTTGGAAACTCTAAAAAATGATCTTAAAACTGGCATGACTAAAATAAATAAAATCCAGTATATGACGGGCTACCTCCCCTGAACCCATTGCTCTTTATGCAAAGGTTTAAACAAATTAAAGATAATGACTGTGCCCTTAATGGAGCATAAGATAAATATGCTCCATTTAGCTTAGGTAGCTTAGGTTAGGGAGCTTAGGTAGGGAAAATCTTGTCGTATATGGGATAATTCTTTTCATTTTAAACTTTATGACCGCTCTATTCTTCCGTTTAAGAAAAAACTTGCTTTCTTAAAATATTTATTTGATACCAAGCTGGGCTGAGAGTAGTATTCTTATTTAAGACTCTTTATAGAAAAAAGGGAGAATATGTACGTTTTTAATTTGGTTGTATTCAAGATGTCTCTTTTGTCAAAGTTTGCTCCCTCTTTTCTTCATGAATATTTTCCCTTATTAGCTCGAGTTCTTTCAGAAGGCAAAATTCATTCATTCCTTTCATGCGTCTGATCAATATCTCTTATCCTCTTATATTATTTGTACTAATGCCTGATTTTCTATTCATTTTCATCCTGGCAAATAGAATAAGCTGAAAAAAATAAACTAAAAAATAGATTAACTTTTTTTGTAGAAGGAAAATCTGATAATTTAATTTTTTGCATATCGATTATTTAAAGTGTTGCTTTTGACTTCCAACTCCTATAAAGTACGTCCTTGTGAATCTTTTTAGAAATTTCCATAGAGCTTAAAACGCTAGGTAGATGGATAGATGTTTTGTTTGCATAAAAAAAAATTAAGATTAACTTGCATTTTGAATAGAGAGCCGAGCATAGAGGGCTGGAAAAAACGAATATATTCAATTATCAGAAATAAAGGGATGCTTCAAAAAATGGAAGTAAGAGGGGAATAGTTGCAAGAGAGAGTTGAGATACAAAACGGAGTATTGAATAGAGGAGAAGGCTACAACTACAACAGGCTCAATAACAATTTTTCTTTCGTTTGTTTGCGTATTAATACTACTTTGCAAAGTTTTTTTTTTGGCTGTTAATACTGCTTTAGGTTGGATGGGTATTAATAATGCTTTAGAAAATAAGCCAAAATTATCATTAAGTAATTCATAAATTTCAAAAATTAATCAAAGTTGCTTCTGGAAAGAGAATTTCGATCTTTTAGGTTTTACTGATAGTGGGATTAGCTTGATGAAGGAACAACAGTAAGGATTGGTCAGAACAATTAAGGTAGACGCGGGAAACACTACAAATTATAATAATTAAGCTTGATAAACTTAATCAGTCATGAAAAGTCACTGGTCATGTCTAGATAGCTGTTCTACTTCAATCACCTTATACCGAATCTTAGCACAATCTTAGCTACAACTACAACAGGCTCAATAACAATTTTTCGTTCGTTTGTTTGTGTATTAATACTAATTTACAAAGTTTTTTTGGCTGTTAATACTGCTTTAGGTGGGATGGGTATTAATAATGCTTTAGAAAATTTCATTCATAACAATTCATAAATATTAATCAAATTTGCTTCTGCAAAGAGAATTTCGATCTTTTAGGTTTCACTGATAATGGGATTAGCTTGATAAGGAACAACAGTAAGATTGTCAGAACAATTAAGGTAGATGCGAGAAATACTACAAATTATAATAATTAAGCTTGATATACTTAATAGGTCATGAAAAAATACAATTTAATAAAACAGGATTTGCTGGTTTATTTTCTTCAAAGTTACGGAGTACAAAAAATAAAGAAACAAAGATGTAAAAAACGCTTCAACAAGTCAAATGGAGCAGTGATATACGAGATAAACAAAAAAAGCCTCGAAAGTAAGCAGAACAGAAGGCATAAAAAAAACACAAAAAAATTAATATCTTAATCGTTTATTATGTTTCAGGAAAAACGGGAAAATTTTATTGACACAGAATATTTTCTAATGAACAAATTGGAAAATCAAGTAAAATTGATGGTATTCAAAATGATAAATATTTTGAATACAAAACAGTCAAGCCCAAATTTTAACGATTACCAGCGAAAACTTGGTCGGAATTTTAAACTTTGCACAAAAACTTCCTTAAGCGTCCTGTAATTTTGAATTCCATTGTGCTAAGATTCAGTATTAGGTGATTGAAGTAGAACGAGCTATCTAGACATGACCAGTGACTTCAGATTTGCATTAAATATGTTAACATTATACTTAGAGACATTACTTTCTAATTAATTCAAAGAATATCCCGATTCAAGGTATAAAACATCGAATCGTACCATAATAAATAGAGAGGTGTATAAGAGCGGATTTTGTCTAGTTTTGTCTAGCTGATAGAACAAAACTTTGAGGCTTTGAGGTACTGATATGGGCCTACCACAGACTCGAAAGAAATGATAAAGCCAAGAGACTGCAATTAGGTTCCCGTTTTTTTTTTCAACTTTCCAGATTTTCTAAAGCAATATTTTTCGAGGACGATAGAATACAAATTTTTGTTTTCCTGATGCAAATTTTTCGTTGATGAAAGAAAGATTTTTTAGGATAGTTTCTGGGAGGGAAAAGGCTGAGATTGTAACAGTCCCCATTTATATCATCTGCCACTGAAAGCTTTCCCTTGATGGGATACTTCGCCTAAATTTTGAACCATTAGGGGGATGGTAATCCTTTAATTTTTGTCACTGTGATGTTCCTGTAAGAGAATAAGTATCACCAAGATTTCATTCAACTATATCAGTTTACTCAAGACGTAACAGCAAAAGGAATTGCTAGTCATCTGCTTTAGTTCACTAAATTATACATTCTTTTCTTTCATTTTTTTTTTATATAAAGTAGGATCTATTTTCCATTAGAAATTTCATTTTGTAAATGCATACTTATCTTTTATTATAAAGCCCCACCCTTTATTCAAACATAACATTCATGTTTACCTACTCCCAGCATTTCTTTATTAGCTTACTAATGAACGTTGTTTCCAGGAGTCCGATGCAATTAGCTTTGAAGGAATGGCATACAATCAAAGTTCTACGAACTGGAAAACAAGCCATTTTACGTATAAGAGGCCAGCCAGATGTCGAAGGCGAAACAAGTGGTGCTTACGTGGAGATGACCTTGACAGAGCAGTTGTATGTAGGAGGGTTGCCATCTGATTTATTGCCTAATGCTGGTCTTGAAGAAATAAAGGGATATTCTGGGTGCATTCAACAGGTGACTCTTCATTATCTACAACTTAAGGCTAAATTACTTCTCTTTCTTTTAGTGATGAAATATAAGTAAATAATCCTGCTTGTTGCTTAATAAGAGAGCTCCCAAAAAACTATTTTTGGGCCCCAGCATTGCCCTTTGACAGCCCTGCATAAGCATGGCTATAAAAATTAAAAGAAATTTAGTATTAAAAGCGAGCGAAGTTAAAAATTTATAAAATGAGTGCCTCTCTGTTGTAATTAATAACAGTTTACTTGTGTATTATATGCCACTCACCCATGTTTACGCTGTGTAAAACTCGAGAACGAACCGGTTTCCTTGTTAGTTTCTTTCAGCTTATCGTGAGACAAGACAAAGATAAGTGACAGAATAGATGAGAAATATATAATTTGGGCTATATATTTGCACAGTAGGGGGGTTGTGGTTTGGGGCAAAGTATTTGGACTTTTTGAGGCTAGAAAACAATTCTTACTTCATATGGTACAGAATAATTGTGCCTAACATACTTTGCATGCAGACCCGCTATACTTTTTACCGCCCCATCCCCACCCCCTAATGTGCAAATTTATAGCCCAAATTTGTTTCTAAAGTAACGAAGAATCTGGTTTGATCTCAAGTATTACACAGCCTAAACTTGAGTAAGTGGGACATAATACAAAAGCACCAATAACAAATATTTATAAGTAACAACAGGTGTTTCAATCCCATATCCAGGAATCCTTTTTAGTACTAATTAGAGGGCCGAAACTCTTTTTCACTGTTGAAAAAAGATATCAGCCGCTCATATATATCTTTATAACTAAAAAAAGACGCAACAAGATTTTCAAAAAAGCCGACTAATGATCCCACTATAATCTGACTAATCTGTAAATTCTGCTAAGATTCAACCGGAAATTTATTCACTTAATCTCTTTGAAATTATTATTATCAACAGAAAATAATTACATAAACCTTTGTCCTTAATATTATACTTGAAGAAATAGCCAAAGTAAAGAGGTATACTGAATAACATTTTGCCTTATTTCCTTGTTGCTATGTTTTAAAGTGAACTGAAGCCTTGGATCTGATGTTTTATCCTGATTAAGTTTACTATTTGGATTTTTAGACCTTTTAATTTAAAATTTTTCAAATTAATGTTAAGGCATCTAGACAAGTTCAAGTTCAGGTTTAAGTTCTTTATTGGGTTTATAGCGACGAAGACCTTTCCATCCTTTACCTTTCCATCATAAACATCAACAACAAGAAGAACAATAAAGAATTATTTTTGCAAGACATTGGAATTCTATATTGAAATGAATATTTCGACCTATGTTCAAGGGTTTTCATCGGCAAACCATAAATATATAAAAGAAAAGAGACTTAAAATAACATACAACCATTAAAACTAAAATGAAAATTTTAAAACAGTCTCAGCATCCTTACTTCAGCAAAATTCAACCAGAACTGATAAATAAAGTGAGGTGAAACAAGGCAACTCATTGAAGTGAATGAAAAATAATCAAAAATACGCTGTCACTGCTAATCTTGCCTTTTTGGCAGCTAACCTTGCCTTTTTAAAGGCAAAATTAGCAGTAAAAGCATGTTTTTGATTGTTTTTCTTTCACTTCAGTGAATGGCCTTGTTTCACCTCATTTCTTTTAACAGTCCTGATTGAACTTCCTTGAGGTAAAGATGCTGAGACTGTTTTTAAATTCCAATTTTTATTTTTACTTTTCTTGGAACTTGGAGTTTTGGAAACCTAACTTTTAACGCACTTTTTCTAAGTGATATTATAAAACTTTATTAGAAGTATGCACTTTTTCGGAAAACCACTTTAAGTCCTGATTTCAATAAACGCTTTATGGACAAAATGTTAGTTGAATCAGTCAATTGAAACGCTAATTGTCTTAATCTCTGTTAAAAAAAAGAAATTTTATTTTTTCATTGAGTGATTAGTTTTGCCTTATGCCTTAAAAGTCAATTTGAAACAGGGCTTAGTGCGCCAATTGTATGAGACATAAAATTTTATCATTTCAAAGGGAAAAAAATTGATTTGTAAAGGGTATGAGGTTCCTTTAGCTTTTCGTTTGCAACAGCTTAGTTAGTTGCAACCTCAATTATTTTATCTATAAGACAGCTCTTTCACAAGTTCTTGTTCATTGGTCTTTTTTTCAGTATCAGCGTTGTTTTGATCCTAATCCGTTGTTGAAAAACGAATAATTAAGAAAACAATCGCAAAACAAGAAAAAGGAAAAAAAGGAAGAAATACAAAAAAACGACTAGAAACTGTTCTAGTTCTAGCGCACCGCTGCTGATTCACTGTTCATTATTTTGATTTATACATTCTTTTATTTCATTCCAAAGATGGTTTTTTAGTCTTATTTTTATTAATACAATTTTTGAGTACAAATTGCATTGAGTACAAAAAAAAAACATTAATTGACAGAGTTAAAAACACAAACGGAATATCACAGACTACTATCGAACAATCTAAGGTAACTACACAACATTAAAATGAATAAATATGAGCATGAACGAAAATAATCGTTAGAATCGGACAAAAAATGTGGCACAGGACGAGTGGCTTCCCCATTGCAATAGTACCTCTAGCTGTACTTTTAATTAGAGCTTTTGGTACAGTAGATTCAAGTTAATTAAGCGCTGGGATTTATTTTTTATTTTTGACAGTTAAGTAGCGTTCTTTAATTTCGTATTTCAAAACGTCTTCAGGTCGAAAAGCCCATCACTTGAATCGCAATATTCATATACCGTTAATTAGAGATTTATAGCCACTCTCCAAAACCAATAAATATAACAGTACCATTTCGTCTCCATTTTTTCATTCCCATGTCCTTAGGTACCGGTGCTTGTGTGATATATGCCCTACCTAATGTTCTTCTAATATATTTCGCTGATGCTCAGCCGTAATGAAATATACCAAACTCAGATAAAAATATAATACTTTAGATACGAATTTGGGCTCTATATTTGCACAGTGTGGGGGGGGGGGGTAAACATAGCGGTTCTGCATGCCTGATGTTTAAGTACAATTATTCTGCATATTGTTAAGGAAGAATTGTTTTCTAACTTCACACTGTCCAATTGCTTTACCAACACCCCCGTTCCCCTAATTTGTAAACATATAACCCAAATTATATATTTTCTTTCTATTCTGTCACTTCTGTTTGTCTTGTCTCACGCTTAGCTGAAAGAAACTACGAAAAAACCGGTTCTATAATGCTTCAATGAATTAGCACCTTGAAAGGTAGGGCGTGTATCATACATTTACCTAGATAATATTAGATTGGTGTGCTTATATAAAGCCTATTGGCATATTGCTCTGGGTTTGGATTACAAAGTTTAAGGTTTCGAGTACAAGTCCCGCACTCGAACTTTTGTTTCAAGTAGGACATAACAGGCTACTGTCTTATGCAGTAAAGTACCCTCCCCATCATCAGTCAAATATGGCTGTGAAGCAAAAGTATCGTTTCAAGTTACAAAAGTTATCTCGTGAACCAGAGAGAGCTAAATAAAAACGAAGGAAAACGATGGAAGCTTGCAAAGTAAGCAGAAAAAAACCAAATTTTCGCTAATTTTTTTCCACCAAGCAAAGAATAGAGGCTCTTGGAAAGTCATAAGAAAAAAATTTATCCGCTAAATACAAAGAACAAGCTACTGACAAAATGTTTAAGGAAACCACAAATCTGCTCAACATTGGCATTAATAAAAAATACCTGATTCAAATTCAACTCACCCATACATCGTTGGATACATAGTACTCTTTTGTTGCATACCGAACAGAACAAGAGCTAAGAGCTCATATGGCACTTGTGACGAGGCGATAAGAGCTAAGAGCCAAGAGATCATATGGTATGAGCTCTATAAAAAAATTCTATGAATCAATAGATTGATTTAAAAAGGAAAATAAGAGGCTTAATGCCGGTCAGGATTTAAAATAAGAGTTCTGAGTCACGATATCCTTCTAAATATCAAAATTCATTAAGATCCGATCACCCACTCGTAAGTTATAAATACCTAATTTTTTCTAATTTTTCCTCTCCCTTTAGCCCCACAGATGGTCGAATCTGGGAAAACGATTTTATCAAGTCAAATTGCGCAGCTCCCTGACACACCTATCAATTTTCATCGTCCTAGCACCTCCAGAAGCATTTATACATTCTTTTATTTCATTCCAAAGATGGTTTTTTAGTCTTATTTTTATTAATACAATTTTTGAGTACAAATTGCATTGAGTACAAAAAAAAAACATTAATTGACAGAGTTAAAAACACAAACGGAATATCACAGACTACTATCGAACAATCTAAGGTAACTACACAACATTAAAATGAATAAATATGAGCATGAACGAAAATAATCGTTAGAATCGGACAAAAAATGTGGCACAGGACGAGTGGCTTCCCCATTGCAATAGTACCTCTAGCTGTACTTTTAATTAGAGCTTTTGGTACAGTAGATTCAAGTTAATTAAGCACTGGGATTTATTTTTTATTTTTGACAGTTAAGTAGCGTTCTTTAATTTCGTATTTCAAAACGTCTTCAGGTCGAAAAGCCCATCACTTGAATCGCAATATTCATATACCGTTAATTAGAGATTTATAGCCACTCTCCAAAACCAATAAATATAACAGTACCATTTCGTCTCCATTTTTTCATTCCCATGTCCTTAGGTACCGGTGCTTGTGTGATATATGCCCTACCTAATGTTCTTCTAATATATTTCGCTGATGCTCAGCCGTAATGAAATATACCAAACTCAGATAAAAATATAATACTTTAGATACGAATTTGGGCTCTATATTTGCACAGTGTGGGGGGGGGGGGGGTAAACATAGCGGTTCTGCATGCCTGATGTTTAAGTACAATTATTCTGCATATTGTTAAGGAAGAATTGTTTTCTAACTTCACACTGTCCAATTGCTTTACCAACACCCCCGTTCCCCTAATTTGTAAACATATAACCCAAATTATATATTTTTAAAAAATTATCCGCTAAATACAAAGAACAAGCTACTGACAAAATGTTTAAGGAAACCACAAATCTGCTCAACATTGGCATTAATAAAAAATACCTGATTCAAATTCAACTCACCCATACATCGTTGGATACATAGTACTCTTTTGTTGCATACCGAACAGAACAAGAGCTAAGAGCTCATATGGCACTTGTGACTAGGCGAGAAGAGCTAAGAGCCAAGAGATCATATGGTATGAGCTCTAACAAAATTCCATGAATCAATAGATTGATTTAAAAAGGAAAATAAGAGGCTTAATGCCGGTCAGGATTTAAAATAAGAGTTCTGAGTCACGATATCCTTCTAAATATCAAAATTCATTAAGATCCGATCACCCACTCGTAAGTTATAAATACCTAATTTTTTCTAATTTTTCCTCTCCCTTTAGCCCCACAGATGGTCGAATCTGGGAAAACGATTTTATCAAGTCAAATTGCGCAGCTCCCTGACACGCCTATCAATTTTCATCGTCCTAGCACCTCCAGAAGCACCAAACTCGCCAAATCACTGAACCCCTCCCCCCAACTCCCCCAAAGAGAGCGAATCCAGTACGATTCTGTCAATCACGTATCAAGGACATTTGTTTATTCTATCCACAAAGCTTCATCCCGATTCCTACACTCCATGTGTTTTTCCAAAGTTTCCCCCTCCAACTCCCCCAATGTCAAACGATCTGATCGGGATTTGAAATAAGAGCTCTGAGACATGAATTCTCTCTAAAAATCAAATTTCATTAAGATCCGATCATCTATTCGTAAGATAAAAATACCCCTATTTTCACATTTTCCAAGAATTCCGGTTTCCCCCTCCAACTCCCCCCAAAGTCACAGGATCTGGTCGGAATTTAAAATAAGAATTTTAAAGCACAAGATCCTTCTAAACATCAAATTTCATTCAGATCTGGTCACCCTTTCGTAAGTTACAAATACCTCAATTTTCAAAATTACCCCCCCCTCCAATTCCACCAAAGAGAGCAGATCCGGTCCGGTTATGTCAGTCACGTATCTTAGACAGGTTTTTATCCTTCCCATCCAGTTTCATCCTGATCTCATCGCTTTAAGTATTTTCTAAGATTTCCGGTCCCCCCCCAACTGCCCCCCCCCCCAATTACGCTTGATCCGGTTGAGATTTAAAATAAGAGATCTGAGTTACGAGGTCCTTCTAAATATGAAGTTTCTTGAAGATCCGATCACTCCTTCGTAAGTTAAAAATACGTCATTTTTTCTTATTTTTCAGAATTAACCCCCTTCCCCCCCCAATAGATCGGATCCCTTCCAATTATGTAAATCACGTATGTAAGACTTCTGCTTAGTTTTCCCACCAAGTTTCATCCCGATCCCTCCAATCTAAGCGTTTTCCATGATTTTAGGTTCCCCCACCCCAAACTCCTCCCTACGTCACCAGATCCAGTCAGGATTTAAAATAAGAGCTTTGAGATACGATATCTTTCTAAATATCAAATTTCATTGAGATCCAATAATTTAGAAATACCCCATTTTTTCTAATTTTTCAGAATTAACCCCTCCCCCAACTACCCCAGAGAGAGCGGATCCGTTCCGGTTATGTCAATCATGTATCTAGGACTCGTGATTATTTTTTCCAACAAGTTTCATCCCGATCCCTCCACTCTAAGTGTTTTTCAAGTTTTAGATTTCTCCTTCCCAACTCCCCCCAATGTCACCAGATCTGGTTGGGTTTAAAATAAGAGCTCTGAGCCACAATATCCTTCTAAATATCAAATTTCATTGAGATCCGATCACCTGTTCGTAAGTTCAAAATACCTCATTTTTTCTAGTTTTTCAGAAATACCCCCCCCCCCCCCAACTATCCCAAAGAGAGCAGATCCGTTCCGTTTATGTCAATCATGTATCTAGCACTTGTGTTTATTTTTCCCACCAAGTTTCATCCCGATCCCTCCACTCTAAGTGTTTTCCAAGTTTTAGGTTTCCCCCTCCCAACTCCCCCCCCCCCCCAATGTCACCAGATCCGGTCGGGATTTAAAATAAGAGCTCTAAGACACGATATCCTTCTAAACATCAAATTTCATTGAGATCCGATCACCCGTTCGTAAGTTAAAAATACCTCATTTTTTCTAATTTTTCAGAATTACCCCCCCCCCAACTACCCCAAAGAGAGCGGATCCGTTCCGATTATGTCAATCATGTATGTCTTTCCAGAAAATGATGATATTGCATTGCCGGCCGTCCAGGTTTCAGATTTATGAGAGATCGGTTTGAATATCGAGTTAACAAATAACAAACAAGTAGTGGTTTAGTATGAGAGGTATACTTACTCCCGCCGTTTACTTATGACATTTAACGAAGCAATTGGAAAAAAATAGGTTCTATGACTGTCTTAGCTCTATGGCTATCTACCTTAGTTCTTCTGTCCTAGGAATGACGGATGGACGGATAATAGATAGACATATCTATTAACAAATAAACTAACATCATTTGTATGCAATCCTAATAAGGGAGGTTAATGCCAGATTTACCTCTCTTTCAATTTGACTTTCTGTCTTGGCTTTTTCTACAATTAACCTTGGCTTGATGCCCACAACTATTCGATTTTAATTCAAAAATCAACGGACATATTTTGATTGTGTCATCTGTACGGTAAACAAGAGATGGACTATGCCCCTATTGGTCCCTTTTTCTTTGCCAGGAAGGCCCCTAAAGAACCCTTTTCCGGCCAAATAAAATTCCTAAAAGTCCCTATTTTTGACTTGTTGAACCTGTGGAAGCTCTGTAATACCATAGATTCACCACTCAAATGCTTGTAACCAAATAACAATAGCGTTATTATTTTTTCTCTTTTTAGATTTTGGAACTAGATTTAAAGGTCTTTAAAAGCACCTTTTCCACTGCTGAATTTGATGTTTCTCAACAATACTAGCTATAATACTTCGATTTAAAATATTATTCTATTAATAAACTTGTCATATATCTTTGCTACCAGCATTTCGT
>NC_088870.1:46908213-46936704 GCF_032884065.1 Artemia franciscana
GTATTTTTATTTAATTTCTCGTTGTTTTTTTAAAATAAAACTGAAAAATCGAGAAAAAAAAATCAGGGAAATTCTCTTTTTCCGAAATTAATTCCTCTATCAAAGATACTCTCAAATAACCAACAATCCCCGCCTCCTGCCACTAGAAAAATCCCCCCTGAAAAAGTCAGTATACTTCTCAATAACTATTACTATCTGTAAACAATGGAGGGAATTCATGACTTGCAGCTATTTCCTTGGAGACTATGGAGGATTAAGTCGTTCTCAAGGATATAGTTACTAGCCTTTTCGACTATGCTGAACTAAATAGCAATCTCAAAATATTGATCGGTGACTTTGGGGGAAACGAGCGTGGGAGCGGGCCTAGTTTCCCTCAATTTTTTTGGTCACTAAAAAAGGGCACTAGAATTTTAATCTCCACTAAAGTGAGCCCTCTAGTGAAATTCTAAGACCACTTGGTCGATATGATCACCCCTGGGGGAAAAAGAAAAAATAAACAAATAGGCACGCACCAGTGATTTTCTTCAGGCAAAAAACACAAAATTTCATATTTTTGTAGATATGAGCTTGAAACTTCTACAGTAGTATTCTCTGATACGCCAAAGCTGATGGTGCAGATTTTTCCCCCTTTTTTGAAAAATAAGGCCAATTTTCGATCTAAACTTGACGAAACTTATATATATATTAAATCAGCATAAAATCAAAATTTTTTTGATGTATATATTGGTATAAAAATTCTGCTTTTGAGTGTTTTAGTTACTATTGAGCCTGGTCATCCTTAATACAGTTTGCTACCTACCAACTGTTAAAAAAAGGAAAATTGAAAATAGATTAAAAAGTATAAATGAAACAGAAAGTCATTACATTCTTGGTACATATGTTTTACATTTTTGACAAGATTTGTGTTTTTGACCAATTCTTCTATTATTTGTATATATATATATATATATATATATATATATATATATATATATATATATATATATATATATATATATATATATATATATATATATATACAGAATAGTTTCATATACCGAAAAATATCTTTTCGTTTTAAGTTTTATGTCATTCCTTACTTTCAATTAAAAAACTTTTTTTTGTTCAATTTCTTAACGTTTTTGAATTAATGCAGATTTTGATTTTGATTCACTGTACATGAATAATTAAAGTAAAACAGTTCAAAATAGGGATGAAACTTTTACTAGGGATGAAAATAGGGATATAGTGAACCGATATAAAATTATTTAACTGGATATTTCGAACACAAATACAGTGTTCATCATCAACAGTAAAATTCAATAATTAAAAAAACAATTTGTATAATAATTTTAATGTTTTTAGCTAAAAAAAAAAAAAAAAAAAAAAAAAAAAACCATGTAGCAATTATAATAATAGAAATAAGTAGAAACCAATAAAGTAGAGAAAACGCGAAAGACAAAGTTGACATTAGAACATAAAAAAAAGTCCAAAGGAATGGGACTTTTATGCTCTCTTCAAATATATAAGTTTCATAAAGTTTAGTTTTAACAGTTAAAAGCTACGAGCCTGAGAAAGTTTGTTTTGTTTTATTTTTGAAGAAAGGGGGAGCATCCCCCAAAAGTCATAGAATCTCAATAAAAATAACACCGTCAGCTTAAGCGTATCAGAAAACCCGACAGTAGAGGTTTAAAGCTTCTATATACAAAATATGGAGTTTTGTATTTTTTGCCAGAAGAAAGATCACGGATGCGTGATTATTTGTTTTTTCTTCCCAGGGTTGATAGTATCGCCCCAATGGTCTAAAAATGTCGCAAGAGGGCTCATTCAACCAGACATTAAAAGCTCTAGTGCCATTTTTAATTGACCAAAAATTTGGAGGGCAACTAATCCCCCTGCTACGCTCATTTTTAACAAAGTCACCGATCAAAATTTTGAAGTAGCTATTTTGTTTAGCATAGTCAAAAGATTTAATAACTCTGTCTTTGAGCATGACTTAAAGCCCCCCAACCGCCTGAGGAAGGGCTACAAGCTATAAGCTTTACCCATTGTTTAAATATGGTATTGGTTATTGGGAAGTATAGAGACATTTTGAGGGGGAATTTTTTCTGGTGGGGAAGGGGGTTTAGTGGGAGAAGGTTACGTGGGAGGATCTTTCTATATAGAAATTTTTCATGGGGAAGGGAATTCTCCATGAAGAGGGCACTAGATTTTCCAGCATTATTTAAAAACGATCAGAAATCAAATAAGAAAAACAAGTTTTTTCAACCGAAACTAAAGAGCAACATTAAAACTTAAATCGAACAAATCTCTTCGTCATTGCCTCGCTTTTTACGCTAAAGGTTCTTAGTACTTTCGAAGGAACCATTTATTCTAGTTAAACCCTTTGTGATTCAGGGGTCATTCTTAATAATTTCTGTTCGTTAAAAATTTTAGTATTGCTCCTTACTTCTAGTTGAAAAAACTTGCTTTTTTATTTCATTTAACCGGAGGTCATAGGCAAATTTTGCGTACTATGTTCCTTTTTGATTTCTTTAATATGAACAGAAAAATAGTATAGACAGTGGATCCTTTACTCAAGCAAAAATATATATTGATATATGGTAGCATGCCCCTTCACACGTCTTGCTTATAACCTCCAATCTCATCACTAAATCTGTCATACGGCTCTAATTTCCTTTCTGTGCCATAACCCCCGCGATATACACGAAAGGATAAGGATTGTTACTGAAGTAGGAAGTTCATGGTCCTTTATATTTTATAAAAGACTATTTTATAAAGACTATTTTATACATGGTCCTTTAGTATATTTTAGAGCCGGCCTCTTTAGAAATGATATTAAATGGGTACTTTCTTGTAGATGTAATCTTATAGAACTTGGAGAAGGTAGAAGATAGTTCGGAAGGGTTAGAGCAAAAAGTGATCCTTACATTATCCCAAAGGTAGAGAGTGGAAAGAAAATATGGCTCATTTTCTAGGGAAGTGTGAAATTAAGGGACATGAGAAACACAATTTGTGGAGTGGAATAGGAGAAAGAATTGCGGGTTGAAGAAATGTTGGGGAATGGGTGTTTTTTAGCATTAGCAATCTGACACAGTTTTATTTGAATGGGTAGGGCCCACTGAAAGAGTGCTCTATGAGATTATGCTTAATTAAGTGATTTTTGTATGTTTTTTCGTGTTAAAATTGTATTATTCAAGCGTTTACTTGATTCTTCCAACTTTTTTCCATGATTTTTTTTTTCTTTTCCCCTTTGTATTTTACAGTACAATACAGTACCTTTGTATACTATACAGTACAATATTGTAAATATCACGGGACACTTCCCAAACGTCACGAGATTTAAAGGAGATAAGTAGGCCCAGACCCTGGTTACGGGCCTTAACGGCCTCATTGTTTGTGGCTATGTTAATTGCAAAGTTATTTATCCTCAAAATCTCTTCTTTCATTTGTAGGCGAAGATCGTTCAAGGTTGCTTGTATTCGAATGGCTTGATAGTTTTCTATGGTCAGTGTTGCACTGCAACTGGTTCGCTCTTGCACCAAATCCACTGAGATAGGGAAAGAACCTTGGATATCGCTTGTATAGAAACTGTGCAACCTAAAACAAAATAATTCTCATTAACACATATCAAAAACTCATTCTATTATGCTTTGATTTTACAGAACTGATTAAAAATAAAACAACTAATTATTTATTAGAGAATTCATCGATTAAATTAAAGAATAATCGTTGCGTTGCGAGATCAACACTTTGGTTTTGTCAGTTTTTTTTTTTTTCCTAGCAACACGACTTCAGCGTATTCCTAAAAAGTGGTAAGGATCTAACCTCTGCCGTTTTTACAGAAAATGTGGACCGTTGGCCGGATTGATGAATATGACTTTACATTTTGGAAAGTTTCGTAGAACTCTTGCCGGGGGCCAAAAATCTATTGTTTCTACCCATTTCTGTTCGTGATTTCAGTTGAGTTTATCATTCGGTTTTTCGCACTTGGATTGCGGTGGAGAAATGGTATCACATGTGCCTCTTAAAGTTCAAAATCTATCTCATTGCTAAGGAAATTAGAGTTTATACTTTGCTTCTTTCTAAGTGGTGACATTAGAAACTTGGCCTAAGGCAAAAATGCAACTTTTGAACTAAGACAGATGGATTTTTTTTCGATGGCAGTCGATGTCTCTTGGTGAGCTGATCAAAGTATATTTAATCCATTTTTTGGTAGAAAAATTCCTTCATAGATATACCAGTGTGAAAGTTTATAGGGGTTGACAACTTCAGTAGTATGGTACACATTGAAAACAAAAACAGGCCGATACCAATTGTGAGACATGTAGGAGAGTCTTAAGCAAAAGTTAGCTGTTAGCTCAAAATCATCTTCGGCAATGAGGGGTTTGCAACTTTTGCTAGTTGGTGTATATATTATTTGTTTCTGGTGTATTCGATGGTAAGACCAATTTGGTTCCAGTGGTAAGACATTTAGGGGACTTGTAAGTAGTAACTGACTGTTAGGCTACAACCATTTTCAGTAATGACGGGTTTGTAACTTTTGCTAGTTGCAATGAGGATTTTGCAACTTTTGCGAGTTAGTGTACCTAGTATTTATTTCAAGATCCTTGCAGATTAACAACTTCAGCGTTTAATCGAAGCGAGGAAACAAAACGAAAGTGTTTCTCTCGCAACACTTTACTCGGCGAATCCGAACAAAGGTTGCCGCAACACCTCACGTTGCCCATGCAACGTAGATCCAGTTTCCTTTAAGAATAGTGTAAAAATTAATTGAAAATTAGCCTTGCTTTTAATTTATGGTTTAAATACGGTTACAAGTTAAATATTTTTAAAAAGTGGGTAAAATGACCACTCCTTTGTAACATATTCTTCGGTATTGTACTTTCATTATTATCCAGTTTCAGATTTTCCATAGAAAAGGCCAAGAAAACAGAAATATAGAAAAAGGATGAATATGGATTTTAGATGTAATGCTCTAGTGTTGCCCATAGCAAAGAACCACTGTTAATAAAGATTCACTTTTTTATATGTTAACTAAGTAAAATAAAGTTTTAAAGTTTTTTTCAACTTTTTATTCTAATTAAACGGCCCTTGTGTTTCTAGAGTCGTCACATAAGAAATTGGGACAAACATTCAAATTTAGCATAAAGAAAGGTATTGAGGAGGAGAATTCCATGAAAAATTTCCTCCTGTCCAGAAACCTCTTCGTGGAAACTTTCTTCAACATGAAAAAATTACTCCCCTGTAAAATTCCCTTCGGACAAGTCCATTGTCATTGAAAAATAAATGTTGCATAAACAATGGGTAGATTTTGCGACTTATGTCCCTCTCCCCAGGGGCTCTGAGGGATCATATTATTCCCAAAGAAGTAATTATCGATCTTTTCAATTATACTGAAAAAAGGGCTATATCAAAATTTTGATCAGACGACTTTGAAGAAAAGAGGGGCGTGGGAAGGGGATTAGCTGCCCTCCAATCTTTTTGGTCGCTTAAAAAAGGCACTAGAATGCTTTATGTCGCAGTAAATGAGTCCTCTCCCAAATTTCTAAGACCATTGGTTCGATACAATCACCCCTTGGGAAAAATAAATAAAAAATAATAACAAACACCAATCCGTGATCTCTCTTCTGTAAGAAAAAATACAAAATTTCGCATTTTTGTATATAGGAGCTTGAAACATCTACAGTACGGTTCTCCAATACGATGAATCTGACGGTGTGATTTTCATTAAGGTTTCAAGACTTTTGGAGGGTGTTTCCTCCCCTTTCTCGAAAACCAGGCAAATTTTCTATGGCTCTTAGGTTTTGATGGGTAACACTAAATTTGATGAATCTTATATATTTTGAATGAGAATAATAATTAGTTAATTCCTTTTATCTATTTATTGATATTAAAATGGTGTAATTTTCACTGAAATTCTTTGAATGGAAAATCAACCCAATTTTCCCCGGCTCGTAGCCTTTGATTTGTAACAATAAACTTGCTATTTATAAATTTGGAATCAGAATAATAAGCAGATTTTTTTGATAATTCTATCGGTATCAAAATTCCGTTTTTTAGAGTTTCGATTACTATTGAGTCGCGTCTCATCTTACAGTTCGTTACCAAGAATTTTTTTTTTCACAGTCACTTTCATGGAAGGAGTGGTCGTAGAAGCTCCGGAGTATATTCAATTGATTGGAAAATTAAAACTCAAGTGCCGTGTTGAAGATGAAAAACTGATCAGAGTGTAACCAGCCCCTTCACCCTCCCATATCCTTTTTAGATGTCCTCACCAAAGAAATAGGACCAAAATTTTAAGACAGCCCTTTTGTCCAAATTTCTAAAAGTCGAGTATCTAATACGTTTGGGGGTGACATAGCCCCCCAAAGTCCTGGGGCAAGAAGTGATCTGAGCTAAGAGCAAGGGAGTGATTACTTATAACTGTGACTACTTATGACTGCAACTACTTGCGACTGTAACTACAAGTCCTTGCGAATGCGAAAACCTGTATAAGCAACTTCTACTACTTCCGACTGTAAATGCTAATGCTACTTCTAATACCACAACTAAAAATACTGAACGAAACTAAAATAGTTCAAGTGCATCCTGCTTGCGAAAATGCTATACTGTATCCAGGTCAAACAGTTCGTGGTAACGAACTGTAAGTAAGGAGCGACGTGGCTCAATAGTAGCCGAAACTCTAAGAAGGTTTCTACAAAAGCCCCAAGGACATTGAGGCAAGGGTCTTAAGGAAGGGATACTTGCATAAACTTTAAAAGGCCTAATTTGATTGGAAATTGAAAGTTCTAGTTCACTTTTTAAGATTCAAAAGAGATCAGAGGCCAACTAGCCCCCCCCCCCACTATCTCTTTTTTCCTTAAACCAATCCGATACAAATTTTGAGGTACCTACTTTTCAAAATAGTTGAAACATCAGATAACAGAAACCCCGGAGTTGACACAACCCCCCAGAGCCCGGGGCATGTGTTTTAAGTTATGCCCCAGAAGCATATAAGGTTTTTATATAATGGGTGGTGGTATAAACTTCAAAGGTAGCTCATTTGATTACAAATTGAAAGTTCTAGTTTCCTTTTTTAAGAGTCGAAATATATCCGAGCGTAACTTCCCCTCCCCTTAGCCTCTTTCTCCCCAAATCCGTTCGAAACAAATTTGGAGATAGCCATTTTGTTCAAAATAGTTCAAAAATCCAATAACAGAAACTCCGGGGTCGACACATCCCCCCATAGCCCGGGGACAAGTGTTGTAAGCTGTTCCCCGTGAGCATATAAGGTTAAATGTAAAGGGGTTGTCGTATAAACTTCAGAGATGGTTGGTTTGATTGGAAATTGAAGGTTCTAGTAACCTTTTTAAGAGTCATCAAAAGCGATCGGCGTATCTCCCTCCCCCATGACTTTTTCCCCAAATACATCCGATAAAATTTTGAGATAGCAATTTTGCTCAAAACAGTCCAAAGTTCAAACTGCTATAAATTAGGGGTTGAGATATTCTCCATAGCACCCGGGATATAGATTGTAAATTATGTAATTTGTCAGTTCTTAATGATAATTACATAAAAAAAAACTAGTTTTTTTAACTGAAAGTAAGGAGCGACATTAAAACTTAAAACGAACAGAAATTACTCCGTATATGAAATGGGTTGTCCCCTCCGCAATCCCTCGCTCTTTACGCTAAAGCTTTTAATTGTATTAAAAAGCAGAATTGTGGCAAAGAGTCAAACTTTAGCGTAAAGAGCGAGGGATTGCGGAGGGGACAACCCATTTCATATACGGAGTAATTTCTGTTCGTTTTAAGTTTTAATGTCGCTCTTTACTTTCAGTTAAAAAAACTAGTTTTTTTTTATGTAATTTCTGAACGTTTTTGAATTAATGCATGTATGATTTTGGCTCTCCACACATAAATTATTAAAATGAAAGTTGCATATTAATTCCTTTTTTGGCTAAATGGCTTTCTCTTAGTTTTGATCAGACGATTTTGAGAAATAAGGGATGGGAAAGGAGGCCTAGTTGCCATGCAATTTTTCGGTTACATAAAAAGGCAACTATAAATTTTTATTTTTAACGAATTTTTCTATTAGTAAAAAATATACGTAACTTAAGAATTATCTTACGTAACAAACTTTTATATTCTTTAATTTTTATTATGTATATGAGAGGGTTTGTACCCTCGTTAATACCTCGTTCTTTACACTAAATCGCAAGTTTTGTCCCAATTCTTTAAGAATGACCCCTGAATCAGAAAGGCCGTAGAATGAATAGTTGAAATTACTAAAAATACTATAGCATAAAGAGCGAGGTATTTATCTCCTCCTAAATACCTCGCTCTTTATGCTAAAGTATTTTTAGAACCCCTCACATGCGTAATAATCTCTGTTCGTTTTAAGTTTCAATGCTACTCTTTACTTTCAATTGAAAAAAAAATTTTCCATGTTTATTTTTTCATTGTTTTTTTATAGTAATTTTAGAAAATTCTGCGCCCTTTTCATTGAATTTCTGTTCCCCCATGACACATTTCTCCATGGAAAGATCCTCCCACATAGCCCCCTCCCCTCAACCCCATCCCCAAAACCAAAAAAAAATCCCCTGAAACCGACTGTACACTTCCCAATAACCATTATTATATGTAAACACTGGTCGAAGTTTGTAAGTTGCAGCCCCACCCCCAGGGACTTTGGGGGAGTAAGTCATTCCCAAAGACATAGTTATTATGGTTTTTGACTATGCGGAACAAAATGGCTATCTCAAAATTTTGATCTGTTGACTTTGGAGAAAAAATGAGCGTGGGAGGGGGCCTAGGTGCCCTCCAATTTTTTTGGTCACTTAAAAAGGGCACTAGAACTTTTCATTTCCGTTAGAATGAGCCCTCTTGCAACACTCTAGGACCACTTTGTCGATACGATGACCCCTGGGGAAAAAAAACAAAAACAAAAAAACAAATAAACACGCACCCGTGATTTGTCTTCTGGCAAAAAATACGAAATTCCACATTTTTGTAGATTGGACCTTGAAATTTTTTCTATAGGGTTCTCTGATACGCTGAATGCGATGGTGTAATTTTCGTTAAGATCCTATGACTTTTAGGGGGTGTTACCCCCTATTTTCCAAAATAAGGCAAATTTTCTCAGGCTCGTAACTTTTGATGACAAAGACTAAATTTGATGAAACTTATATATTTGAAATCAGCATAAAAATCCGATTCTTGTGATATATCTTTTAGCATCGAAATTCCGTTTTTTAGAGTTTCGTTTACTATTGAGCCGGGTCGCTCCTTACTACAGTTCGTTACCACGAACTGTTTGAAAAGCAGAAAATTAATTTTAGCGTCTTAACTTCATGAATATCTCTATTTCTCTTGTATAGCTTTAATCAGAGGTTGCAGAGACTGGATAACTATCCCCTGCCCCCTTCCCCTTACTAGCCTGATAAATTTCAGAGCAAGCGAGAGAGATATGAATAGTTATAGAAAGAGTGAGGAAGAAAGGGAAAAAGAGAGGAAATGGGAAGTGAGAGAGAAAAAGAATGATTTTACTGTAAGAGGGACTTTGGGCCAAGATCTTTTTAAAGGGGGAGGGGAGATAAAACACAAAATCCTTGTCTTATTTTTCAGGAACAGTCCCTGTTTCTTTTTCCTATACCTCTCATATTATTTTTTACTGTGTCTACATATACATATTACACATACATACTACACATACATATTTCAAAGAAAACATTTCTATTGGAAACAGTTTTATTTTACCACATAAATATAATAAAGGCGTAAAGCCGACAAAATGGCTAGCTGAGTCAGTGTATCACCAGACTCTTAATCTCAAGGTCAAGGTTATGGATCCAACCTTGTCAGGTTTTTTTTTTTTTTTTTTTTACTGCAAAAAAGTAGAGATGTGAAGTATATATTTCCTTTGGATTAAAGATGCATTAATAGACCAAAGCACAATAAACTAGACATAAATGTGCGTAGTAATGGACAAAGAATTTAAAAAAGACACAGAATCGGAAAAAAAAGCTCGGAAAAGTGCAGTTACTATGTAGACGACTGCTTAACAATAAGCTCCCCAGACTCACGGTGGCTAAGCTTGCACAGTCAAAGTGTAAAACCCCACCCCACATCAAAGGATTGGCATGACCAATATTTGAAACTTCACCTCAAATAACATAGGCCCAAAAGCTAGCCTTTTGCTGACCAAAAACTAACCCTTTTGGCTAATGCAAATAGAACCGTTGGGTGGCAAGCACAAGGGGTAATATGATACACACTAGGCGAGGCCTTCCATTCCCAAATATATATAGTTAAAACAAATATATATAGTTATGCATAGAAAACAATGCTCCACGGTTGCAAGCTTCTGTTGTATGAAGCATGTAGTCTTGGGCAGTAGTGAGAATAAAATTTTAGAATTGGAAAAATAGGTAAAAACGAGCCAAAAAAAAGTTAAGAACATACGGCATCAGAAACTTCAAGAAAAAATAGCTTTTCTTCGAAAGTGTAGTTTTCTTTGGTAGTCAGTAGATCGGTAATATTCAAATATTTACGGTCGAAAGGAGTATTCAAAATTCATCAATCACTTATGCTAATTTATTTCCTGGATTGACACGGCAACACTAAGGAAATGAAAGTAGTGAGAGCATAATTACTCTTATGAGATCCCTATCCCTGGATTCCATGAGAGCCCTATTCTATCATTCCAGGACAGCCAGCAGGTGTTTGTTACGTCATAGTGATTTTTCTAAGAGACGCAGGTGGTAATTACGTAATTGGAGTTGACAGTCATGCAATCTTTAATTACTTGATGGATTTCTTGAGGGTGACGCAATCCCGCGTGACAAGCTAGACTTCAGAGGCCTGTGAAAACCCCCGCTTTTAACTGAGCATGGCAAACACGTGAGTGTTACGTAAAGATGGGGGCACCCGTGGGAGATGACGAAATCTTACGCTTGGGTGTCACGTAATGGTGGTGCACATGGGGTTACTACGTAATGATGGCGCATACATGAGATATTAAGTAATGGCAGCGCACACGTGGGTTGTTATGTAATGATGGTGCAAACTTGGGTGCTGCGCAATGGTCATGCACACACGAAATGTCAAGTAATGGCAGAGCACATATGGGATGTTACGTAATGACAGTGCACCCGTAGGAGGTGACGTAATCTTACACGTTGGTATTACATAATGACGCGGAGTACATCTAGGTGTTATGTAATGACAGTACACACATCGGTGTTGCATAATACTTTAAGAGATTTTTTCTTCGGGATTTCTTTTTCTTTCAAAGCGCTTTTTCTTCTTCTTTCAATGTATTTTTTCTTACAATGTGTTTTTTTTCTTTCAATGCGTTTTATTTTCATTTTGAGATTAAATTTTTCTTTCAATGCGTTTTTCTCGGGGAACCTCGAAATTCTACTGATTTCAGTCCCCATTAGGATTCAAAAGGACATTTCCATCCAATGGAATAGAGTGTTAACCAGATGGACTACGAAATCCTTTCTAATATTTTGATTCGGCTGGTAATCTTTTTTTATTAGCATACGAAATAACCTATTGCACTCAAGGAGAAATACCTGTTCGCGCATACTAGAATAATTAAATGAATTGCCTGTTTCCTATGACTGCAATAATTGACACGTAGAGGGGAACATCGATTACTAGAGTTTGGTTATATTTGAAGCACGCTAGCTTGCTAAGTAATTCTTTAGAAGGGTATTGTAAGCCCAGGCAAAGCGATTCTTCACTTTTTAGCAATATTATCCTATTATTTTTTTGGGGGGGTCCTTCTTAGAGATTTACAGAATTATTTTCTTAGAGAATGATATAAACTTGTTCAAAACATTGGAAAATATTACTTCTTAAAATATTTAGAAATGTTTTCTTAGAGATTGATCTAGATTTGCTCAAAACAGAGGAAAATAGTGGCACAAGAGATGTGACTTCATTTAATTTTTTGTTCATTTTTTCTTGGTATTATTTTTCTGAATTCCCAGCCAGTGACACTCAATGATTAGCATGTGGTACCCTGTAGCAGACATTATGGCACTGATAGCATTTTTCGGGCATTTTCTACAAAAATATTCGTTTACGCTAGAAATGATCATTTAAACTTCATGAAAAACTTTCATTAGCGTTTCTTCTGATGACTCCTAGCAATTGATGCAAGCGTGACACAATGTACCACCCTACAATGACACCCCTTCAAGGATTGTATGGGTTTTTCATTCTTTTTCTCTTACAAATAAATTTATAAACAAAAATGACTATTGTTTTTATATGAACAGTGGAATCTTGCCATTAGATTCCTAGATTGCGATGTTCCATGGTAACTCCAGCTGGGGACACTGAATGGCTGGCACACGTCATCCTCTAGCATGACACATATGGCATTTTCCAAGCATTTTCATACAAGAATATTCGTTTACACTAGAATTGATCGTTCAAACTTAATGAAGCTTATCTTCTGATGACTCCTAGCAATTGAGGACATCCTCGCACAACTTACAACCTTGATGACAACATCAGGGAGCTTATTATCACACCTAAGGGGTTTTTCAACCTTTCTCTCTAAAAAAAATTCTAAACTAAAAATGACCATTGATTTTATTTGAACAGCGGAGAGCTCCAATTTTATTGTTAGAGTGTGATGCTCCATGTCAAATCCCAGCCGGTTATACTAAATGACTAATCCACCACCTAACAAGCAATTTCAGGGGGTCCCCCGAACATCCAATTCCACTGAGAGCCTAGAAACCAATTTTAATGGGATCTTAGCGAGCAATTCGAGCGGGGACCACCTAAAATCCAATTGCAACAGAGGCCCCCTAGCAACCAATTCTAGAGAGAGGGTTTGTCATCAGAGACAAATTTAAACCAAATTAAAAGATATTTGTGAGAAGTTTTATTAGAAATGCAACGTTTCTTTGAGCCAATGCTATGCATATTCACGCCACCGTGACAATACGTGGCTAACCATAGCAAGCAATTCCAGAGGGGGAGGATTGTTATTAGAGATGAATTTAAACCATACTAAGAGTTATTTCTGAGACGTCTTAATGAAAATGCCTCATTTTTTGACTAAATGTTAGATTTTAGTTCCCCCCGCCTCTGGAAAATTCTTTTAACACCTCCCACCTTAACTTTAAGCAAGATACGAGTACATGAATTCGCTTGGGTTTTTGTCAGATTCGCAGTTTGGTTTTAGAAAAGGTCATTCTACAGTGCATGCCGTTCATCACCTTTTAGATTGTGTAAATAGTGCGTTAGAAAATAATTTGATCCCTCTAACTATTTTTATTGATTTGAAGAAGGCGTTTGACACTGTGGATTTTGAAGTTCTACTGAAAAGACTGCGGAACCTTGGAATTAAAGATACAGCATTAAGTTGGTTTCGGTCTTATCTGTGTGGAAGATCAATGAAGGTGGTGATGAGTGATATATCTAGTGCAGCTATGCCTATAAATTGTGGTGTTCCCCAAGGATCAGTCCTTGGCCCGATACTCTTCTTGGTATATGTGGATATTCTTCGATTTTATCTAAATGATTCAGTTTTAACCTCTTTCGCCGATGATACAGCTATCACAGTGTTTGCCCGGACTTCAAAAGAGGTTGTGCAAAAAGTGAACCACGTCCTTAGTCGGCTTCATGTTTTTACAGCTCTAAGATCACTTTCAGTAAATCCAAGAAAAACAAATTTTATGGTGTTTAGTAGAACTGGTGTACCTGAACTTCTTGAAAATGTGCTTTATAACGGTGTTGGCATAACACAGGTTTTTTTTTGTAAATATCTCGGATTTTATATTGATTGTAATTTGTCTTGAAAGAAGCATGGTGAAATAGTGTCGGCAAAAGCAGCTAGAGGATTGGGAGTGATGAGGAGGCTGAAAAAAGTGTTCCCGGTAGCAGTTGTCAAATTGTTATACAGTGCTATTGTGCATCCCTACATCACGTACGGTTGTTCTGTTTGGGCTAGCAATTTCGTGATGAATTATAAAAGAACTCAAATAATACAAAACAAAGCACTCGACTGATAGGAGAATTTTAAAACTGTCAGAATACTGCGGAGTGTTTTAGAAAGAACCATATTTTGAACATAGGCGAGTTACGCGATTACCAGCTAGCGATTTTTGTTTTTCAAAGTGTAAATAAGGTAAGCCCTGAGTACTTTCATGATTTTTTTAAAACTAACTCGTTTTATCACCCTTATTTTACCCGAAATTCGGAGGATTTGACTCACGAGAGAAGAAATACAACGAGAGCAGGATTTGGTCTCAGGAATATAGGTGTCAGCGTCTGGAATGACCTTCCAGAATTGGTCAGAGCGGCAGTAAGTCTGGCATCATTCAAGAGAATGGTTAAATTCCATTTTTTAAAAAGGAGAGAAGTGTGATAAGAGGAAAGAGTATTTATTTATTTAGTATTTAACATTAATTCTTTAGTTTTTTACCCCCCCCCCAAGGATTTTTTTCTTCAAAATCATTTGAGGAAATGATTTAGCAGATCATGGTGGTTAGAATTGCGGCCACAGTCAGGACTCTTCTGTCTTAAGAGTGGCCGTTAATGGTAAATTCTTTGTTTAATTTATACGTTTTGGATGAAAATAAAAAATGTCTATGTCTATGTCTATGTTCGCAGAACTTTTTGTGAGCTGATTTTTGCTTGTAAAAAACTTGCTAACTGTTCAAGTTAAAACTTGAAAAACAAAACTTGTTTTGTTTTTCCTCGAGAAACTGATTTTCTTCATGGAAAGTTTCACAAAGAGAGAAATCTATTTACAATTTTCACGAGGAGAAAAATCAACATGTAACAAGTTTCATGAACAAAAAACAGCAAGCAACAAGCTCCAAGAACAATTCAATTTCAAGAGAAGAAAAATTAATTTATAAGTTTCACTAAGAGAAAAAATCCACATGCACAAGTTTCATTAGCAAAATCAGCACAAAACGAGTTCTACGAACAAAGATAAGCTCTCAACAATTTCCATGAACAAGATCAGTTTCAGGAGGAGAAAAAATTAATTTATAAGTTTCACGAAGAGAAAAATCAACATGCAACAAGTTTCATGAACAAAACAAGTTTCAAGATGAGAAAACAAATATAGAAGTTTCACGAAGATAAAAACCAACATGTAACAAGTTTCACGAACAAAAACAGCAAACTACCAGTTTCATGACGACGAAAAATCAGCTTGCAACAAATCCATGAATAAAATCAGTTTCACGAAGAGAAAAATCAATGTACAAGTTTCAAGACGAGAAAACGAACATGCAACAAGTTTTACGGACGAAAAATAAGCATGCAACAAATACCATGAATGAAAATATGCACGCAGCAAGTTCCATGAACTAAATCAGTTTCACGAGGAGAAAAATCAATGTACAAGTTTCACGAATAGAAAAATCAATATGCAACAAGTTTCATGGACAAAAATCAGAAGGCAACACATTCCACAGGCAAAATGAGTACGCTACAAGTTCCATGAACAAAATCAGTTCCACGAGAAGAAAAATCAATCTACAAGTTTCACAAAGAGAAAAATCAACATTCAACAAGTTTCAAGAACAGGAATCAGCACACAGCAAGTTCCACGACCAAAAATAATTACGCAAAACGTTCTATGAATACTACCCGTTTCACGAGAAGAAAAATCAAAGTAATGCTTCACGAAAAGAAAACCAACATCTGATAAGTTTGACAAAAAAAAATCAGCACTTAACAACTTCCACGAGCAAAAATCATCGCGTAACTACTTCAGTTTCATAAGATGAAAAAAATTACAAAGTAAAAGTTTCACGAAGAGAAAAATCAAAATTCAACAAATTTCATAAGCGAAAATTAGCACGCAAGAAGTTCCATGAACAAAAATAGGCACACAACAGGTTAAATAAGCAAATATAATTGCATGAGGAGAAAAATTGATTTACAAGTTTCGCGAACAGAAAAAATCAACATGCAAAAAATTTCACGAAAAAAATCAGCAGATATTGTATCTGCGGATAAAAAATCAGAAGATATTTAGCAGAAAAATCAGATATTGTTCCACGAACAAATATCAGGATGCAACAAGTTCCATGAACAAAATCAGTTTTAAGAGGAGAAAAACTAATGTATAAGTTTAACAAAGTGAAAAATCAACACAAACAGGTTTCACGAACAAAAAAATCAGCGCGCAGCAAGTTACACGAAAAAAATCAGCACGAAACAAGTTCCATGAACAAAATCAGTTTCACGAGAAGAAAAATAAATATATAAGTTTCACGATAAGAAAAATCAATATTCAATAAGTTTCACAAACAGAAATCAATGTAAAGTTTCACGAACAGAAAAACACACATGCAATAAGTTTTGCAAACAAAGATTAGCACGCAAAATTTCCACGAACAAAAATCATCACGTATTATAACCTTAGACACATATTGTAAAGAGCGAGGTATTAACGAGGGTACAAACCCCCTCATATACATAATAAAAATTTAAGAATATAAAAGTTTGTTACGCAAGTTAATTCTTAAGTTACGTATATTTTTTACTAATAAAAAAATTCGTTAAAAATTAAAATTTATAGTTGCCTTTTTGTATAACCGAAAAATTGCACAGAAACTAGGCCTCCTTCCCCATCCCATATTTCTCAAAATCGTCTGATCAGAACTAAGAGAAAGCCATTTAGCCAAAAAAGGAATTAAAATGTAAATTTCATTTTAATAATTTATGTGTGGAGAGCCAAAATTAAACATGCATTAATTCAAAACGTTCAGAAATTACATAAAAAACTAGTGTTTCTAACTGAAAGTAAGGAGCGACATTAAAACTTAAAACGAACAGAAATTACTCCGTATATGAAATGGGTTGTCCCCTCCGCAATCCTTCGCTCTTTACGCTAAAGTTTGACTCTTTACCACCATTTTGCTTTTTAAAATAATTAAAATCTTTAGCATAAAGAGTGGGGGATTGCGGAGGGGACAACCCATTTCATATACGGAGTAATTTCTGTTCGTTTTAAGTTTTAATGTCGCTCCTTACTTTCGGTTAGAAAAACTAGTTTTTTTTTATGTAATTAACAACAGTCACGAGCAGATCCGTTGATGAAAAAATTCCTATGGCTTCATTGAAAGCTTTAACATGAACAGGCCGAACAAATTTGCATTTTTTTTCTTTAGAGCTTCATAAAAAAATAATTAATGGGGACACCTCTAATTTTTAAAGTAGTAATAAAATTAATTTTAGAAGACGTAGAGAATTGTAAAGTAGCCTCTCGATTTGCCATGAGATTTCAAAATTTTTGGCCGTGAATTTTTTTTTGTTATCATCAGTTTCCTTTAAAATTTGCCATTTAAGATATTCTTCCTTTACTATTTAAAAGGGTTGTACCGATCGTACAGCCTTGGTTTTTGTGTCGTTTTGTAGATCTTATACCAATAAATAATCCCAAAGATTCTCAAGTTTGTAGTTATGTGGAATGATTTTTAGCAATAATTCTTAGTATTCAAGATTTCCTCCTTTCTCATTGGCTTAACCGCTCCTTGAGGGGTTTGCCAGAATATCATTAAGAATATTAACATCTCCTTAGCATTGCGACCAGATTTAAAAAGAAGTTGAAAACATGTATAATTGGAAACAACACCTTAAGGCAATATCATATTTAACTCTTCATACGAATTGGCATTTTTTAGGTTACAAAGCTGTTACAAAGCAGATAACATTATTGGCCTTTAAAAGTAAAGAAACACTGATTGTAGGCCTATAAAATGTATGAACATTATTTTTAAAAAGAACATTATTCTTAAAAACACATCATTTAAATATTATTGGCCTTTAAAAGTAAAGAAAGACCGATTGTAGACCTATAAAATGTATGAACCTTACTTTTAAAAAGAAAATTATTCTTAAAAACACATCATTTGAAACATTATTGGCCTTTAAAAGTAAAGAAACACCGATTGTACGCCTATAAAATGTATGAACGTTATTTTTAAAAAGAAAATTATTCTTAAAAACACATTATTTTAAACATTATTGGCCTTTAAAAGTAAAGAAACACCGATTGTACGCCTATAAAATGTATGAACGTTATTTTTAAAAAGAACAATAACCTTAGACACATTATTTTAAACATTATTATAACCTTATAATATAACCTTAACCTTAATAACCTTAGACACATTATTTTAAACATTATTGGCCTTTAAAAGTAAAGAAACACTGATTGTAGGCCTATAAAATGTATGAACATTATTTTAAAAAAGAATATTATTCTTAAAAAGAATATTATTCTTAAAAACACATTATTTTAAACATTATTGGCTGTTAAAAGTAAAGAAACGCCGATTGTAGGCCTATAAAATGTATGAACATTATTTTAAAAAAGAATATTATTCTTAAAAAGAATATTATTCTTAAAAACACATTATTTTAAACATTATTGGCCTTTAAAAGTAAAGAAACACCGATTGTAGGCCTATAAAATGTATGAACGTTATTTTTAAAAAGAATAATATTCTTAAAAACACATTATTTTAAACATTATTGGCCTTTAAAAGTAAAGAAACACTGATCGTAGGCCTATAAAATGTATGAACATTATTTTAAAAAAGAATATTATTCTTAAAAAGAATATTATTCTTAAAAACACATTATTTTAAACATTATTGGCCTTTAAAAGTAAAGAAACACTGATCGTAGGCCTATAAAATGTATGAACATTATTTTAAAAAAGAATATTATTCTTAAAAAGAATATTATTCTTAGAAACACATTATTTTAAACATTATTGGCCTTTAAAAGTAAAGAAACACCGATTGTACGCCTATAAAATGTATGAACGTTATTTTTAAAAAGAAAATTATTCTTAAAAACACATTATTTTAAACATTATTGGCCTTTAAAAGTAAAGAAACACCGATTGTACGCCTATAAAATGTATGAACGTTATTTTTAAAAAGAACAATAACCTTAGACACATTATTTTAAACATTATTATAACCTTATAATATAACCTTAACCTTAATAACCTTAGACACATTATTTTAAACATTATTGGCCTTTAAAAGTAAAGAAACACTGATCGTAGGCCTATAAAATGTATGAACATTATTTTAAAAAAGAATATTATTCTTAAAAAGAATATTATTCTTAAAAACACATTATTTTAAACATTATTGGCCTTTAAAAGTAAAGAAACATCGATTGTAGGCCTATAAAATGTATGAGTATCATTTTTAAAAAGAACGTTATTCTTTAAAACACATTAATTTAAACATTATTGGCTCTTAAAAGTAAAGAAACGCCGATTGTAGACCTATAAAATATACGAACATTATTTTTTTAAAATCTAAAGTTGTAGGATATTCGTCCATTTTAGTTCCACGGGATCTCATTTCCTAATAGTGCCGTATCTTAGAATATTTTGGTTTTTCCCCATCATCTCATACAGTTGACGATTTATAGGCTCGTACATAAATGATTGATTACCCCGGTTCGGAACCGGGGTAATCATATATTTTGTTTTACGGAGTAATGCATATACTACTAAATTAATGTCATTTAAAGTAATATATTCGTGAAGGTACATAATAAACATTGGGCACCCTTGCGCTGGGGTCATAAATACAAGTAAGGGAGGAAGGAAACCCCTAGGGGTACTTAATACATTTTTGAAACTACTTATATTTATATACTATTCGTCAAAAATCAGAGCTAAGAGCTCATATCGCACTTGTGACGAGGTCAAGAGGAGCCAAGAGCTCATATGATATGACCTGTAGTAACATTCTAAGAATCAATAGATTGCTTTAAAAGGAAAATCAGAGGCTTAATGCCGGTCGGGATTTAAAATAAGAGCTCTGAATCAAGAGGTCCTTCTAAATATCAAAATTCATTAAGATCCGATCACCCACTCGTAAGTTAAAAATACCCCAAGTTTTCTAATTTTTCCTTTCCATTCAGCCCCCCAGATAGTCAAATCTGGGAAAACAACTGTAACGAGTCAATTAGTGCAGCTCCCTGACATGCCTAACAATTTTCATCGACCTAGCACGTCCAGAAGCACTAAACTCACCAAAGCGCTGAACCACACCACCTAACTCCCCCAAAGAAAGCGGATCCAGTCCGGTTACGTCAATTACGTATCTACTGCGTTTATAAGCGTTTTTCAAGATTTCCAGTTTTCCCCTCCAGCTCCCCCCCCAATGTCAACAGATCTGGTCGTGATTTGAAAGAAGAGCTCTAAGACATGAGTTTCTCCTAATTATCAAATTTTATTAAGATCCAGTCACCCATTCTTAAGTTAAAAACACCTCAATTTTTCTAATTTTTCCAAATTAACAACTTCCAGCTCCCCCAAAGAGAATGGATCCGTACCAATAATGTCAATCTCGTATCTATAGCTTGTGCTTATTCTTCCCATCAAGTTTCATCTCGATCTCTCCACTCTAAGCGGTTTCCAAGATTTCCGGTTTCCAAGGTTTCTGTTTTTCCCTCCAGCCCTCTATGTCCTTGGATCCGATTCTAATTGAAAATGGATTATTTGAGACATAAGATTCTTCTGCATATTAAGGTTCATTAAGATCCGATCACCCATTCGTAAGATACCCCGATTTTCACGTTTTCCAAGAATTCCAGTTTCCCCCTCCAGCTCCCTTCAATGACATCGGATCTGGTCGGGATTTAAAATGAGAGTTTTAAAGCACAAGATCCTTCTAGATATCAAATTTCATTAAGATCCGAACCCCCGTTCGCAAGTTACAAATACCTCATTTTTTCTAATTTTACCGAGTTACTCCCCCCTCCCCCAACTCCACCAAAGAGAGCGGATCCGAGCCGGTTATGTAAGTCACCTATCTTGGACTTGTGCTTATTCTTTCCACCAAGTTTCATCCTGATCTCTCCGCTTTAAGCGTTTCTAATATTTCCTGCCCCCCCCCCAAATGACACTGGATCTGGTAGGGATTTAAAATGAGAGATCTGGGTTTCGAGATCCTTCTAAATATGAAATTTCATTAAGGTACGATCACTCTTTCATAAGTTAAAATACTTAATTTTGTCTATTTTTCTAGAATTACCCCCCCCCCCAAAGAGAGCAGATCCGTTCCAGTTACGTCAATCTCATATCTAGGACTTAAGATTATTTTTACTGCCAAGTTTCATTCCAATCCCCCCACTCTAAGCGTTTTCCATGATTTTAGGTTTCACCTCCCATCTTCCCCCCAATGTCACCAGATCCGGTCGGGATTTAAAATAAGAGCTATGAGACACGATATCCTTCCAAACATCAAATCTCATTGATATCTGATGACTCCTTCCTAAGTTAAAAATACCTCACTTTTTCTAATTTTTGAGAGTTAACCCTCCCCCCCCCCAACTCCCCCAAAGAGAGCGAATCCAGTCCGGTTACGTCAATGACGTATCTGTGATATTTGCTTATTCTACCCACCAAGTTTCATCCCGATCTCTTCACTCCAATCATTTTCCAAGATTTTCGGTTTCCCCCTCCACCTCCACCTACTCTCACCGGATCTGGTTGGGATTTGTAATAAGAGTGTTGAAGCACAAGATCCTTCTAAATATCAAGTTTCATTAAGATCTAATTACCAGTCCATAAATTACAAATACCTGATTTTTAATTTTTCCGAATTACCCCCCCCCCCCCAACTCTCCCAAAGAGTGCAGATCCGGTCCAGTTATGTCAGTCACGTATCTTGGATGTGTAATTATCCTTGCCACCAAATTTTATCCTGACCTCTCCACTCTGAGCGTTTTCTAAGATTTCTGATACCCCCCCCCGCAACTCTCCCCAATGAAACTGGATTCAGCCAGATCTAAAATGAAAGATCTGAGTTGCAAGATCCTTCTAAATATGAGATTTCATTAAGATTCGATCACTCCTTCGTAACTTAAATACACCTCATTTTTTTCGAATTAACCGTCACTCCACTCACCCCCCACAGACGGTCGAATCGGATAAATGACTATTTCTAATTTAATCTTGTCTGGTACTGATTTTTCTCATTTTTCAGAATTAACCCTCCCCCCCCCCCAACTTCTCCAAAGAGAGCGGACCCGATCCGAATATGTCAATCACGTATCTAGGATTTGTGCTCATTTTTACCACCAAGTTTCATCCCGGTCTTTTTTTTCGAATTAACCTTCTCCCCACTCCCCCCAGATGATTGAATTGGGGAAACGACTATTTCTAATTTAATCTAGTCTGGTTCCTGATACGCCTGCCAAATCTCATCGTCCTAGCTTATCTGGAAGGGCCTAAACTAGTAAAACAGGGAAAGACAGACAGACAGACCGACAGAATTTATGATCACTATATGTCACTTCGTAAATACAAAGTGCCACAAAAACTTGTTAATACCACAGAAATTTACGAAACTTTTTCTAAGACCTTTTAAGCCCTGAAAGCAAGAGATAAATTATGGTCTAACTCGGTTTCTTCAAGTATCGCCCCGATTTACGAACAATTAGCTACAACTGAAGCCCAGCTGGAGAAAATAAAAAGTGATCTGCTGGAAAATATAACCAATCAAACAGTTCGTGGTAACGAATTGTAGTAAGAAGCGACCCGGCTCAATAGTAACCAAACTCTATAAAATGGAATTTTGATACCAATAGTTACATCAAAAGAATTGCATTTTAATGTTGATTTTAAATATATAAGTTTCATCAAGACCAGTTATACCCATCGAAAGTTATGAGCCTGAGAAAATTTGCCTGAGAAAATATGGGGGAAAACCCCCTAAAAGTCATAGAATCTTAACGTAGAACCTTATTGTTACCTTAATGTTCCCGTTACCTTATTGTAGAAGTTTCAAGCTCCTATCTACAAATATGTGGAATTTCGCATTTTTTTCTTGCCAGAAGACAGATCACGGATGCTTGTTAATTTGTTGTTTTTTTTGTTTTTTTTTCCAGGGGTGATCTTATCGACTGAGTGGTCCTAGAATGTCGCAAAAAGGCTCATTCCAACGGAAATTAAAAGTTCTAGTGCCCTTTTTAAGTGACCAAAAAAATTGGAGGGCACCTAGGCCCCCTCCCACGCTCATTTTTTCCCAAAAGTCTCTGGATTAAAATTCTGAGATAGCCATTTTATTCACCATAGTCGAACAACCTAATGACTATGTCTTTAAGGACGACTCGCTCCCCCGCAGTCACCGTGGGAGGGGCTGCAAGTCACAAACTTTGACCTGTGTTTACATATAGTAATTGTTACTGGGAAGTGTACAGACGTTTTCAGGGAAATTTTTTTCGGTTTAGGGGGGAGAGCTGAGGGGGGGGGGGTTACTTGGGAGGATATTTCCATGGAGAAACTTCTCATGGGGGAAGAAAATTTCAATGAAGGGGACGCAGGATTTTCTAGCATTATTTGAAAAAACAACGAAAAAATAAATATGAAAAGTTTTTTTCTACTGAAAGTAAGGAGCAGCATTAAAACTTAAAACGAAAAAAAATTATTACGCATATGAGGGGTTTACCTTCACGTTATACCTCACTCTTTACGCTAAAGTATTTTTTAGTAATTTCAACTATTTATTCTATGGCCTTTGTGATTCAGAGGTCATTCTTAAGGAATTGGGACAAAATCTAAGCTTTAGTGTAAAGAGCGAGGTATCGACCAGGATTTAACCCCCTAATATACGCAATAAAAACATACTAATATAGAAGTTCGTTACGTAAGTTAATTCGTAAGTTACGTATATTTTTTACCAATGAAGACGTTTGTAAAAAAATAAAAGTTCTAGTTGCTTTTTCAAGCAATCAAAAACTTGGAGGGCAGCTAGGCCTCCTCCCTCGCTCCTTTTTCTCAAAATCTTCCGTTTAATTGCAATTAAATAATATGCAAATTTCGTTTTAATTATTTATGTGCGGAGAGCCAAGATCAAAACATGCATTAATTCAAAAACGTCCAGAAATTAAATAAAAAAAACAAGTTTTTTAAATGAAAGTAAGGAGCAACAACAAAACTTAAAACAAACAGAAATTATTCCGTATATGAAAAGAGCTTTTCCTCCTCAACGCCCCGCTCTTTACGCTAAAGTTTCTAACTGTTTTAAAATAGAGCTAAGAGAACAGTCAAACTTTAACGTAAAGAGTGGGGCGTTGAGGAGGAAATGCCCCTTTCATATACGGAGTAATTTCTGTTCGTTTTAAGTTTTAATTCTGCTCCTTACTTTCATTTACTTTCAGTTACTGAAAAGTTCAATGACCCAAATTCATTGAACAAAGAAGGTACTGAACTGATAATCAGCCAGGTTTATGATTCAATCACGCTCGAGTTTAATCCAAAGTTTGCAAAAATTGAGCAGGCTCTACTAGGTAGTCTGAGATTTCAAATTGAAAATTTGGAGGAGAAAATTGGTCGAATAGAAAAAAAGCTTGATAATTATGATCAAGATTCCATGCTTGATATCCTTGTATTTCATGGGGTAAAGTAGTTTCCTGGTGTTGACACTCATACCACAATATCTAACATTATAAATAGCAAAATGTCTGTGCTGGGACCTTTACTTTATTTAGTTTACGTGAACATGATGCGCGTTTATCTAAAGGATAAGTATATTACTAAAATTATTGCTAACAAAATTTCCAAAATCCGCAGATAATTTGATAGCAAAAGCTCGTATTACTCTCAAAAGATTAGAGATGTTTACAAGTGTAAGTCTGCTGTGTGTGAATGTAAAGAAAATTTTTTACTGACATTCTGTAGACCAACCAACCCCAACACAAAAAAGTCCCCCTGAAAACGTCTGTACATTGCATAATTAACAACTACTATGTGTAAACAATGGTCAAAGCTTATAAGTTGCCACCCCTCCCCCGGGAACTGTGGTGGATTTAGTCATCCCCAAAGACATAGTTATTAGGTTTTTGACTAAGTTAAACAGAATGGCTATCTCAAAATTTTGATCCGGTGACTTTGAGAAAAATGTGCGTTGGAGGGGGCCTCGGTGCCCTCCAATTTTTCGGGCACTTAAAAAGGACACTAGAACTTGTAATTTACGTTAGAATGAACCCTCTTGCGACATACTAGGACAACTAGGTCGATACGATCACCCCTGAGGAAGAAAAACAACAAAAAAACAAAAAAATACGCACCCGTTATCTGTCTTCTGGCAAAAATACAAAATTCCACCTTTTTTATGATCGGGGCTTGAAACTTCTACAGTAGGGTTCTCGGATACACTGACTCTGATGGTGTGATTTTGTTAAGATTCTGTGACTTTTTTAGGGTATTTCCGCCTATTTTCTAAAATAAGGCACAGTTTCTCAGGCTCCTAACCTTTGACCGGTAAGATTAAACTTGATAAAACTTATATATTTAAAATCAGCATTAAAATGCAATTCTTTTGATGTAACTATTTGTACCAAAACTTCGGTTTTTAGAGTTTTGGTTACTATTGAGCAGGGTTGCTCCTTACTGCAGTTTGTTACCACGAACTGTTTGAAAATGTAACTTGTAAATGAATAAAAGTAATATATTCTACTATAACGTTGAGATAGAACTTACCAATGTCTCAGGTTTTCCTGTCCCTTATCTGTCCGAACTGCGAATATGAACGCAGTTCGACACGCAAAGTGGAGATGATAGTACGATAATTTACGATCTCAAAATGGAGATGAAATTGAATTTGAAAAAAAAGAAGAAGAAAAAACTAACAATGTTTTGGTTAGTCTTTCATGGCGATTAATAGTACACACAAAAAATCATACGACTATCAAACAGTTCGTGGTAACGAACTGTAGTAAGGAGCGACCCGGCTCAATAGTAAACGAAACTCTAAAAAACAGAATTTCGATATTAAGAGATACATCAAAAGAATCAGATTTTTATGCTGATTTTAAATATATAAGTTTCATCAAATTTAGTTTTTGTCATCAAAAGTTACGAGCCTGAGAAAATTTGCCTTATTTTGGAAAATAGGGGGTAACACCCCCTAAAAGTCATAGGATCTTAACGAAAATTACACCATCGCATTCAGCGTACCAGAGAACCCTATAGAAAAAATTCCAAGGTCCAATCTACAAAAATGTGGAATTTCGTATTTTTTGCCAGAAGACAAATCACGGGTGCGTGTTTATTTGTTTTTTTGTTTTGTTTTTTTTTTCCCCAGGGGTCATCGTATCGACCAAGTGGTCCTAGAGTTTTGCAAGAGGGCTCATTCTAACGGAAATGAAAAGTTCTAGTGCCCTTTTTAATTGACCAAAAAAATTGGAGGGCACCTAGGCCCCCTCCCACGCTCATTTTTTTCCCAAAGTCAACGGATCAAAATTTTGAGATAGCCATTTTGTTCCGCAAATTCGAAAACCATAAAAACTATGTCTTTGGGGATGACTTACCCCCCACAGTCCCTGGGGGAGGGGCTGCAAGTTACAAACTTTGACCAATGTTTACATACAGTAATGGTTACTGGGAAGTGTACTGATGTTATCAGGGGGATTTTTTTGGTTTGGGTGTGGGGTTCATGGGAGGGGGATATATGGGAGGATCTTTCCTTGGAGGAGTATTTCATGGGGGAAGAGAAATTCAATGAAAAGGGCGCAGGACTTTCTAGCATTACTATAAAAAAAAAAACAATGAAAATATAAACATGAAAAAGTTTTTTCAATTGAAAGTAAGAAGAAGCATTAAAACTTAAAACGAACAGAGATTATTACGCATATGAAGGGTTCTAAAAATGCTTTAGCATAAAGAGTGAGGTATTTAGGAGGAGATAAATACTTCACTCTTTATGCTAAAAATTTTTTAAATAATTTCAACTATTTATTCTACGGCCTTTCTGATTTAGGGGTCATTCTTAAAGAATTGGGATAAAACGTAACGTAAGTTACGTAAGTTATGTACGTTTGTTACGTAAGTTAATTCTTAAGTTACGTTTTTTTTTACTAATAAAAACGTTCGTTAAAAATTAAAAGATCTAGTTGCCTTTTTGAGTAACCGAAAAATTGGAAGGCAACTAGACCTCCTTCCCCACCCCTTATTTCTCAAAATCATCTGATCAAAACTAACAGAAAGCCATTTAGCCAAAAAAAGAATTAATATGCAAATTTCATTTTAGTAATTTATGTACGGAGAGCCAAAATCAGACATGCATTAATTCAAAAACTTTCAGAAATTAAATAAAAAAAACAAGTTTTTTTAAATGAAAGTAAGGAACGACATTAAAACTTAAAACGAACAGAAATTACTCCGTATATGAAAGGGGCTTTTCCTCCTCGACACCCCGCTCCTTGCGCTAAAGTTTGATTCTTTCTCGCAACTCTACTTTTTAAAACAATAAAAAACTTTAGCGTAAAGAGCGGGGTGTCGACCTTTTAAATAAGATTTAAAAGGTCGGGATTTGAAATAAGAGCTCTGAGACATGAATTCCTTCCAAAAATCAAATTTCATTACGATCCGATCATCTATTCGTAAGATAAAAATACCCCAATTTTCATGTTTTCCAAGAATTCCGGTTTCCCCCTCCAACTCCCCCGAATGTCACAGGATCTGGTCGGAATTTGAAATTAGAACTTTAAAGCACAAGATCCTTCTAAATATTAAATTTCATTAAGATCTGGTCACCCTTTCGTAAGTTACAAATACCTCAATTTTCAAAATTGCCCCCCCCCCCCCCCCCAATTCCACCAAAGAGAGCAGATCCGGTCCAGTTATGTCAGTCACTTGTCTTAGACAGGTTTCTATTCTTCCCATCCAGTTTCATCCTGATCTCACCGCTTTAAGTATTTTCTAAGATTTCCGGTCCCCCCAACTGCCCCCCCCCCCAATTACGCTTGATCCGGTTGAGATTTAAAATAAGATTCTGAGTTACGAGGTCCTTCTAAATATGAAGTTTCATGAAGATCCAATCACTCCTTCGTAAGTTAAAAATACGTCATTTTTTCTTATTTTTCAGAATTATCCCCCCCCCCCCACTAATTGAGCGGATCCGTTCCAATTATGTAAATCACGTATGCAAGACTTCTGCTTATTTTTCCAACCAAGTTTCATCCCAATCCCTCCAATCTAAGCGTTCACTTGAAAGCATTCTAGAAATTCTTTGACAGGGAATACACTCTGTAAAAAAGCTGAAATCCGGACCATTGTCCTTTTCAGATTTACTTCATGGAAAATCTGAAGCTGAACTAGTCATGGTGGATAGCTGAAAATTTTAATGTAATTATCAATTATACTATTGGTCTGATTACTAATTTTCTTTTCTAGCTGCAGTGTTGTCAGGAATGGCCAATACTTTCAACAATCTTGGTAACTTGACATATCATCAGCAGACAAGTGAACAGAACTGGACCACTATCCTCCTACGTATGATATGAATATTATTCCAACCAGCTATACTTTCTCTGGTGGCCCTAATGCATACAGCTACCCAATATTCAGTCATTCGGATGGATCAGCGAAAAGCGATGCTATTTCATTCCAGTCAAAAAATGGGAAGTCAGAGGGGAAAAATGAGAAAAGCTGTATGAAAGAAGAAGACGTTCCACTTCCACCATTTTTTACCTTTAGCTTGTGAATTTAAAGCAC